>NC_050194.1:13638287-13893287 GCF_008315115.2 Sander lucioperca | reverse complement strand
GTGGGAACAGGGAAAAGGGACTTTAGTTATGTGTGTATTTGAGACCAAAACACTGAGTGATACAGAGAGAGAGAGAGAGAGAGAGAGAGAGAGAGAGAGAGAGAAGAAATTGGAAAGCTGACAATCATTTACAAACACAGATTGACTTTAATAAACAAAGCTTTAGTAAAGCTAAAATGGACACTGACCTAAGAGCTTCACTGGGGTATTGGAAACATTACATCTACATACTTGCATTTGTGTCGTGCGAAGGCATAACATTGAGCTACAAATCAAGAATGCTTGAGTGCTAGTTTTTAACAATATGGTATCTGTGGCTATTGGGTACATTGTAAAAGTTAGACATTGAAAAAAATAGTATTTAAATATATTGTTTATTGGCTCAAAATTGGCACCATCTTTCCTTAATGTCATCTTGACAGAAATTGCACAAATTGCAAAACATATTTAATACTATTGTGATTCCTATGACGATCAAGATATATGGCTGAAGTAGATTTGAAGTATTTATATGGCTGAGAAAGGCTGGAAATATATATGTCTTGCAAAAGCAGAATTCTTGCAAAAACAGAAGTCATGTGTTTATAAAGCTTTCTGTTGCAACTCTCCAAGTCAACCTGCGTGGCTGGCTGCATTGTGTTGGGTGTATCACATCTGATCAGTGGTTGTTTTGGAGGTGGATGGAAGCTAACCCTTGAGTAGCTTGCCCTTGATACTATACTACATGTGTGCAGCATTTGAGTCCAAGACAAATGTCCCTAAAAGGGACAATAAAGTATATTGATTCGTATAAATGCATACTGTGGCACAGTAGGAGATTTTAATCCTTATCAGCTAATGGAAGAATGAAGCACTGACAAATGAAATGGGTCCAGAAAGATGCTGCATTGTCAATTCTGCAGTGCTATACAAGATAACAAAGCCAACAACCTCCTTCATGGGGCTGAAAAAACTGTCAGTAATATGGGTGTGTACCACAGGGCTTTAACTGTCACCTTTTATTTGATAGAAGTGAGTGGTTACCTGATAGTGGAGGCTCTCAGGCTGTCCCCCACTTGCAGCAGGTTGTAGGTGTGCCACATATCCTCCGCCTCCTCTGGCATCAGAGTCACCTGACTGAAGAAGTGCAAGCAAGCAATCAATAAGCCAGGCTCTGAGTTGGTGTCTTTCATGTTAGTGGCTATGCTCTACTTTTAAGATGTCTAGCCATTATTGGGTGTCATTGCCCAGACGGTGTAATGATGCAGAAGCATCCATGCTGCTTTAGTAATTATGGAGTGTACATCAATTATGACACAATCGAGGTTCGTTTTGTTTACTCACTTTGTTTACGTTATTAAAACGAAAGCTATATCCACAGAGCTATACAGCCTATGCTCATATGGTTATAGTCCGTGTGTTATATATTAACTACAAATGGGACTATTTCCGTACTAACTCATCCACAACTCCCCACGTCTTTCCACGCTCGTACAGGTGAATGTAAATCACATTTAACACACCTACGTTGACACATGTACAATCAGCTGCATAGCATGCTGGTTAGCTTGCTAACATTAGCCAGTCACTCACCCGGCATTATCTTTTTCAATGTCTTTTTGGAGCAACTTCATGGTTGTATGATATAAACCACAGTATTATTAGCGTAAAATAGATAGGTTACCGTGTATCCGAGTTAGAGTCATGCTTATCTCACAGTAAATTAGCAAACAAACTAGCTAAGCCCTTTCTTTAATTCAGAATGAAGTAGTGAACTACTCGGTGCGTGCGTGTAGCCAGGCGCTAGGACATTGCGTCATGCCAAAATACGTCGTCAATTCTTCCCATTTTGGTCACTTCCGTGGGTGTCACTTTACTGCGCAACAAATACAGAGCGATACAAACACGAATATTTCAATAAATGTGGACAAACGCGGTTAATATTGCATTGTCTGACAAAATCTTCCATTTAAGGCCAACAAAACGCGAGATATATCCGAGAAAGATTGTTCGTTTTACATTGTGGTTTGAGATAAGTAAATGCTGACCGACGTTGAAAACAGCCAATCCGGGAGAATAATAGCTCCTCCAAACCCCGCCTATTGGAAAAACTGACCAATGGGAACGCGGGAACGTTCAGACCGTTTCCGTTCAACCTCGCTTTGAGCTAACGCTTGTATAGCTTTTTTTGTCGATGGCATGGTGCTAGTAGCTACGGCAGAAATATCGTTGTCACGAGAAATTACGAATGCTTAAAGTTAATTCTGATATCTAATGGAAAATAGTTGACTAAGGCGGATTCCTGAAGTACATGACAGCCATCACGTCTTTAACAAATCAGCACCAAGCCTCATATTTTGAGGTTGCAAAATCTGCCCCAAGGTTAGCTAGCTAGCGGGCTAACGATAGCCGATTAACGCTACTAGTTGAGCTAACGGTAACTCCGTAGCCAGTTAACAAGTTACTAAGTCTTGAATTCGTCGGAGTGATTAGAAACCGACCAGAATAGAGGAATAGCATGGCCGAAGCCGATAAGTTGAACATCGACTCCATTATACAACGTCTGCTGGAAGGTAAGACAGTATTTAACTCGATGTTTATTCACAGAGGTAGCCATTTTAGCTAACAGAGGCTAGACAACGATAGCCACCTAGGCTATGTTAGCCTCAGTTCATCTCAAACAAAACACAGGCTATTGAATGACCGCCAGTTATCTTTGGTCAATAGCATCCTTCTTGCAGCAAATTAACGTTTTGTTGTTTCCGCTCGAACGCATTAAATAGCCTACCTAGCAAACGTTTTATTTGTTTTACTCTGCCCGAGAAAGTAGCCACACATTAGACATTTAGCTAACGTTATCTGGAGCGATGTGCATCTTTTCGTAAATTCGTCGTCCATAACGGAACGCTACTCTTGTTCAAAGAATCCTTCAACGAAATTGACCTTTCTTGCTAGCCAATTTTTTGGGGCATTAAGGTCGAAATAGAAATACACTGCCAACTGGAAAATTGGAACCTATTTACATGTATTACTGTATATCGTTATCATCAGGTGGCATTTTTGAGTTTGGCCATAGTGGTCTTGAAGTATTTTCAGATTCCAAATGAAATTTATTGCCAAACGTAAGTTTTCACTTGCATGTGCCTTGGTGTGTTTGGTGCTAACAATAAACATATGTAAAGGGTATAGACAACAGAGCAACGTACTGCAACAGTCAAGAACGTACATATAGTATAGAAACATTGCAATAAGAATGTGTAAAATATGAAAAAAATAGTGCACTGGATTTTTTGTACATCCAAACGAGTTATATTTGTAGGGCGGGCTCTGAGAAGTAATTTAGAAAATGCCCCATATCCACGCAATAGCACCCTGGGTGGTATCAGAAAGTCACAAGTCGTTCCAATTTTTACTATTTATGGGGCACCTCAGGATTCATTTCTAAAAGCTGCTCTTTGGCTGAATTTAGGGGCATAGTAGAATTCTTAATAACTCTTACATCCACAAAAAACATTTTTGACTTTTTTGTTGAAAATGAGTACTCCTTGTTTAAATTCCCATTGTAAAATCAGTCTACTGTATCACCTGACTTTTCTTCCACATTTCAACCTGTAAATCATACATCTTTTATACAATCATGATCGCTCGGATGACGAAGTAAAGAGTCAAAGATTATACAACAGCATGCACACTAGACTTGAGCCGATGTAAACATTTTCAATCCCGTTTGATATCAGGCCAAATACCGACCAGTATACCGAATTTTACCTCTAGGTGTTGCACTTATCTCAGCCCCTTTCAAGTGAGACAGGTGAGAGAGCCCATAACAAGAATGTAGCGACTCTAGACCACATGGTGACAGTAATGCGCCTCTAAGCCAGACTTTTTTTAGTCTTTTTTTTTTTTTACCTGCATTGAGGTTATAACAAAGACAACATCTTTGGTTATAGTAATAACTCTTTGGTTAGGTGTTTACAATTTTCCTTGTCTTTTTCAGCTCACTTCTTTCGTTGGCTTCAAATCCAAAATATTTCCATCTCGGCGGTGCAGTTTTAGTTTTCTTTGAGACTAACTGCCATCACTCAAACACAAACTTTCTAGTAACGTTAAGCAAACAGTGTGCGCCGTTCCCCGTCTCACCCATACTCCCATTGCTACTGAAATGTAATCTCCTTCACAACGCCGCTCAACAGTAAATTGCGGTCAGGCACTAGCGGCTCTGTTAGTTCATTTATATACACGTTGTCATATTGCTTATTACCAGTGTTTGGCAAGCTATTGGAAAGTTTAGTAAGCTAACGTTACCAGCAATTCAACGGTAAATGAAGCTTCCCTACACTGAAGCGAACGTTAGCCTTCCAAATAAATGAAGCAAGCTATTAGCTAACATTACATCAACATGGCAATAGCAGTTTACTACATCAAAGCTTTTAATTTGCCAGGAGGTGACATAGTGACAAATGCCGGTTCAACCTGTTTGCATAAAATCAAACCGGTTTAGCCTTGTACCGGTGAAAATGGAAATCAGCCCAACTCTAATGCACACTACATGTCAACTTGTGCCAACTGTCCATGGCAGTCTGCCTTATTTAGCTTAGAACATGTGAATAATATTCTAGGTTGTGTTTTCCCTTTTAGGAATAAAATCTCACTTTACACTGAATTCAAATCAAAATGTTGCACTCTATTTTTAAATAACAAATGAGTATAATTAATAAAGTCTGCCGTGTTTATGGTCTTTTGTTTAAAGTGCTATTTTGACTCATTGCATTTTTCGGTCACAGTGAAAGGCTCCAGACCTGGCAAAAATGTTCAGCTGACAGAGAATGAAATCCGTGGTCTCTGCCTCAAATCCCGGGAGATCTTCCTCAGCCAGCCAATCCTGCTCGAACTTGAGGCGCCCCTCAAGATTTGTGGTGAGGCTTAGTTGTGTTCTTTAGAGTCGGGGGAATTCTCAAGTGTGGTCACATAGAATTTACAAACACTCTTAGATGGCTTTGTAGCTTCTAGTGCTAGACTATTATGAGAAAGCTTACATTATGTTGATATAGTGCACGGCTTGGCACATAATTACAGAACTATAGGGATGAGCTAATACAACTGGCTTGCCTGTACAGTGCTGTTTTGCACTTCAAGTCTCTCTGAAATTGCCATCCTGTGTCATACTGCTGATGCCACTTAATAAAGAATGCTAGTTTAAAAGAACAGTCTGCAAATTTCAGGAACTACCCAAGTTTGCAGTGTGGTGCGAATCACCAGTATCCTCTCACTAAATGCAAGCTTGCAAATTCAGTTGTCTCATCACTAAAAACTGGTCAGGCAACACCAGAATGTGTGCATTTAAAATAATGCAAAGTCAATCATGGAATGAAGTGTTGCAGGGGCCAATTGTTGTATGTTTTGTTGTGCACATACACACATCACAATAATCACACATTTGACCAACATTGCTGTTTCCACTCTAATACGGCTCGTTTCTCCAGGTGATGTTCATGGGCAGTACTATGATCTGCTGAGGCTGTTTGAATATGGAGGCTTTCCACCAGAGAGCAACTACCTGTTCCTGGGTGACTATGTAGACAGAGGCAAGCAGTCCCTGGAGACCATCTGCCTGTTGCTGGCATACAAGATCAAATACCCAGAAAACTTCTTTCTGCTGAGAGGAAACCATGAGTGCGCTTCCATTAACAGAATATATGGCTTCTACGATGAGTGTAAGTCATGTGACATGCCTACAGATACAAACGAACATTAATCATACCAAGCCTGTAGGCTTTTGTATAGTCTAGGTCAGTGTTTCTCAAATTGGGGTACGCAAGATTTTTAATTTAAAAAAATATCAGTCATGCGTAATTCCTAAAATAATTATACACTATAGTAAGAATTAATTGTTATTCTTAATATTTGAAATGTAGCTTTTTTAAGTGTTTTTTTAGTCACAATATTGTTTATTAAATCAGACACTGATGGTGGGGGGGGGACGAAAGTATTGTAAAGAGTAGATTAAAAAAAGTGAAACTGACTTATTTGTAATAACAAAAGCCACAGCACAGATAATCTCAGAGTACACCAGGCTTTGGGCTGAAGGAGTATGACAAGGCCGTATGAGCAGTGATTAATCGTATGCCTTTCTCTGCTATTCACAGAGTCAGGTTTATGGAAAATATTGTTTTTTATGTGATGTAATAGCAACTGTTTAGCGTTTATTGTCATCAAGATTAGATTGTGATCAAGAAATTGTGGTTTCCTCCCACAGGTAAGAGGCGGTACAACATAAAGCTGTGGAAGACCTTCACCGACTGCTTTAACTGTTTGCCTGTTGCAGCCATTGTTGATGAGAAGATCTTCTGTTGCCATGGAGGTATCCTCATCAAACAATTCATTTGGTTTCTATCCAAAGCGCGCACACAAACTTGCCTCTGCACTGTTGTTACTGTCAACATAATAGTCAAAGGCCTGCTTTTGGATCTTAATTTCTTGTTTGAATATAGTTATATATCCTTGCCAGTGTTAAGGAGGCAAATGGCAAAAATGCCCCACGGAATCTCAGAATGCCCCTTAAATGTGATTCAGGGGGGGAAATTGCCCTCAAATTTTTATTAACAGCGTTAACCCATTAACGGCGTCAATTTTTTTATCGTGAGATTAACGTTCTTTTTGGCATAGAAAACTTTGTAGTTTTTTTCACATACAGTTGCAACAACTAGTAACGTTAGAAAAACTACAACACCACACCGGATCTAGCTAGACCGGAAACACAACAACAAGGCACGCCACACACGTGCCTGTTGGGCTTGCGAGCCGGCCAAAGAGTAGTAGACTAACGTTACGTTTTGAGTGGATGGCGAGCGCGAGATGCCGAAATGGATGCCAGTAAGATTCTGAATGGAAAGTTTACTTTTAAAAAGTTGCCAAATGGTTCCATTGACAAGACCAAAGTGATCTGTGTGTTTTGTCGTTGTGAACTGAGCTATCATCGCAGCACGTCCAGTCTGAAATACCACTTGATGGCCAAGCACACAGCTGATGCCAATTCTCCACCCCCTCGTCAAAGCCAGGCGACAAAAGCACAAAGCAAGCCAATCCACTTTTACATGTTGATAAGAGCATTAAAATGAGAAAAAATAATTGGACAAAAAGAAATCTAGGGACATTTAGAATAGATAAAAATGTGCTATTAATTACGAGTTAACTATGACATTAATGCGATTAATTGCGATTAAATATTCTAATCGTAATTTAAACTATTACTTTTTTTAATCGCTGAATTTCTATAGTTAATCGCGATTAATCGCATGTTTTATCACATGATTAAAATTCTATTATTTTGCATTTCAGAACAGTTTTTAAGTACATATTAACAATCGAAAGCAAGTCTAACCAGTGTATCTTGATTGGGAATCAAATGAATGCAAAGAAAGAACTTGATTTTAAGATTTGTAATTATTTATTTACTGTAAACAAAAGAAAAATGTGTGGATCTGTCATTATTGCACAATTCCTCCAAGTACCTAACTAAAAAACTAAAAATCCCTATCCTTAACTAGAGTCAATATAGTGTTTAGTAACTCCTAAATAATTTTGATTACTCACTAACGTCCAGTGATCACCGGTTAATGAGACAGCGTTTGCAGCAGTTCCAGTTGGGCTGCTTTCTCCGTGTCGTACAGGCTGTGTATGGTGAGACTACCGTCTCCCTCGACGGCAACGAGACAGGTCAGAACATGCCAACCGTAGTACGTCTGGAGTGGGAAGCATGCTAGCGGGTAGCATCAATGTTAACTGAACTATATGCTTAGCTCCGTAGGTGGTAGCTCAAGCTTGACATGCTTCGGTGATATTTTAATTCGGCTTTACACAATGTGCATATGGCTTTCGACTTGTCTACGAGCCGTCCGGGAGTTTTGGAAAATAAAAAGCGCCATTCAGGATTTCATTGCTGCTGTCTTTCTCCATCATGCCTGCAGTAGCAGGATGTGTTACGAGGAAGTGGCAGCTTGATGATAAGTAACGGTGCTGCAAAGGGTCAAAATAGTAGCCTGTTAGGCACGACACAAAGCCGATTGAAGTGTAAAATAAATTAATAAATGCCGGCATGCGATTAAAAAAAAATGTAATCGCCTCGCGTCGGCCCTTAATCGCATTGCGATTAATGCGTTAACGCTGACAGCCCTAGTGTGTGTGTGTGTGTGTATATGTATGTATGTATGTATGTATGTATGTGTATGTATATATATATATATATATATATATATATATATATATATATATATATATAAAGTTTGTGCATTTTTTTTATTTCCAGCTGATCATAATTTTAAGGGCTGTAATTAAGGATTCTTTTTTATTGTAGATTAATCTGCGTACTTTCGGTTAACCGTTTCAGTCATCAATTTCTCAGAACCCAAGGGCACAACTTCAGATGTCTTGTTTTGTCTGGCCATCAATCCAAAACCAAAAGATGAGTTCACAGTAATATAAGACAATAAAACCGCAATCAAATGATTATTAAAAGGGTTGGCGATTAATTTTCTGTTGATCGGCTGACTGTTTCAGCTCTGAATATTAATGCACAAGCGGGATTTCCTTCTGTGTTTACCAACATTAATGATGTGAACAAATGCCCCAGTGGGGCGGCTGTGGCTCAGGTGGTAGAGCGTTTGCCGACCAATCAGAAGGTTGGTGGTTTGATACCTGGCCCTGCAGTCCCATGTCGAAGTGTCCTTGGGCAAGACACTGAACCCCGAATTGCTCCCAACGCTGCCATCAGTGTGTGAATGTGTGTGAATGTTTGTCTGATGAGCAGGTGGAACCTTGTATGGCAGCCTCGGCCACAGTGTACAAATGTGTGTCAATGGTGCATGTAATATGTAAAAGCGCTTTGAGTAGTCGTTAAGACTAGAAAAGCGCTATATAAATAGCCCATTTACATTTTAAAAGTAAATGTAGTTCTTGGCCTCTGAATCAGATTAAGGTTGATTGCAGGTCTGATTATTGTATATGCAATTTTTTTTATACATTTGCCGTATTTTGGTTGTGATACTGATATCAAAATTAAAATTTGTATTTATGTTTTCTGTGTCTGGTGAATTTTAGACTGAAAACAAGCAGTTAAACCAAACCCAGACTTCAGAACACCAAAAAAAGACACGTTTTTGTCTGACATTTAACTGTTCTACATTGAACTTCTCCAGGCCTGTCCCCGGACCTCCAGTCTATGGAGCAGGTGCGAAGGGTCATGCGCCCCACTGATGTGCCTGACCAGGGCCTCCTATGCGATCTGCTGTGGGCTGACCCGGACAAGGATGTCCTGGGCTGGGGTGAGAACGACCGTGGTGTCTCCTTCACCTTTGGCGCTGATGTGGTCACAAAGTTCCTCCACAAACACGACATGGACCTCATTTGTCGGGCCCATCAGGTCAGTGCACAACCTGGATCCTAAGGTTAAAGATATAGGAATGATAGGAAGTACAGCTAAATAAAACAAGTGAATGAATAAATTAAAAGGCAAGTCATCCCTCTTCTGTACATGTGGTTAAACCGCCACGAGTTGGGTGTGGAACTCAGGTGTCTTGTTATGGAATAGCATCTCAATGTGCTTAGAGCAGTTTTACAGAGACAATAAAAGAGTAGTTTTACCCCGTTAATGTTCAAGAGGGTGGTTACCAGGTCTTTTTTATGGTTTTATTTTCTCTACAATATTTTTGTGTTGTGAATCTTTCATCCTTTTTGACATAAACTCCTTTTGTAGTTGATGCAAGGCTAGCACTTTTATCAAACAAGCGTTTCCAGCTGTTAGTGAATATTTGGAGAGAAAAAAATGTGGTGGAACTGCTGAAGTACTTGGATAGCCCCATGGCCACTTCAGCACTGTCGGATTTCAGCCAAGTTTTTTTACTTACCAGGTAGGCAGTTCAAGTGATGATGCAAGTGCAATGCATTTATGATGAATAAGCCCTTTTGTTAATATAATACTGTAAATGAATTACATCTGGTTCTGTTTTTGTGCCGGATTTAGTGTATACAGGTGAGAAGCAAATGTTTAAAATGACTCCCACTCCTTACAAACACAAACTTGTCGTGAATCTGTTTTTAGGTGGTCGAGGACGGATATGAGTTCTTTGCAAAGAGGCAGCTGGTCACACTGTTCTCAGCCCCTAACTACTGCGGTGAGTTTGACAATGCCGGAGCCATGATGAGCGTAGATGAGACCCTCATGTGCTCGTTTCAGGTAAGCAAGAGAGAAAATTCAGATTCTTATAACCACATCCTACATTTCAATATTTTTGTTGTTGCCCTTTGCTTAATTTGATCATCTTTGCCTTTTACAGATTCTCAAACCTGCAGACAAGAAGCTGTTCTATGGTGCTGGAGGGAGCTTGGGCTCTGGTCGCCCAGTCACTCCCCCAAGGAAAGCTAAGAAATGACAGCAGTAGTTTGCCCTCGACCTCCAACCCATCCCTCCTGCCCTCTCTACCTCTCTTCTCCTTTCTTTCACCAAACAGCCAGAAATCAAACCTATACCCAGGGCTTTTTTTCCTTTTTTATCTGTACTTCTTAAAACATTTAATGTTACGAATTGTCTGAGTGAGTGCGTGCGTGCGTGTGCAGATGACAAACGCATCTCGTCTGCCGGTGAGCATTATAATCATGTGTGCACGTGTACATTTTGTGTGAGAGTATTAGAGATTTATACTTTCCCCTCTCTCTTGCCACTCCTCCAGTGGAAAGGTAAAAACCACAGTGTCTGTCTGTACAGTAATTTTGACTCAAAAAGCAGGGTTTGGGAGACGGTGGGTGCTGACATAATGAATTTAGCAGCAAACCCCTGCCAGCAGGTGGCGTGTGTGTACTTGTGGAGGGGGGAAGTATTTTGTTTTCCCTGTCCTCTGTACTGTAAAATCTCAAACACAGGTGTGTGCAATGTGTGTGTGTGTGTGTGTGTGCGTGCGTGCGTGCGTGCGTGCGTGCATTCGCTGTCTTGCCATTCTGAGCGTGGCATATCGATATCCTTGAGCAGGAAGGAGTATGTCACCTTGTCTCAGAAGAACAAACGCATGCTTACACCCACACACACACACACACACACACGCATATGACTCTTCAGATTCATATGAGCCAGAGCTGTAAAAAACCCCATACAGTTTAGGTTTGTACAGATTTGATTACTTGAAAGAGATTTTTTGTGAATTCGTTTTGTAGTCTTTCATCAAGTTGACCAATAAAGCGAGAATCTGAGCTACAATTTCTACTAGTCATTGTTATTGTAATCCTATATCTGCTATATATTTTGAAGTGGATTTGTAATTAATCCCCTGCAAATAGCTGTTTGTGTATCTGGTTACCAGTTCTCACAGTACCAAGAGTTGCCCAAGTTTGAACAGTTTATAGGATTGAGTTGTTAAAATTCTGCTTAATATGAAACTGTTTGTTTCATCCAGTGTCCTTTCACATTGACAATTTATTGCAAGGCACTTTTATTTCATTACAATTTTGAAACAAAACCTGCTGGAATAAAAAAAAAAGTAAAACCTTCAGTGAACTGTCTTTTTCTGATATTACGGTAGGTTTGAAAATGTATGAGGCTATTTTAGGCATAGAATTTGGTTATTTTCATTATCGATTAATCTGTCCATTATTTTTCAGTCGATTATTGATTTGGTCTGTAACATCTCAGAAAATAGTGAAACATGCCTGTCACAATCTTCTATAGCCCAAGGTGATATCATGAAATTACTTGTTTTGTCCATCAAATATCCCAAAATAAAAAAAAAAGGCAGGGTTGTTAACTATTTACAATGTACACTTTTTTTATATACTGTATATTGTTTGATAGCTATAAATAACTTATGGGCTCTGAAAAAGGAGCGAAAAATATCTTATCTATAGCTGCTGTAATCCTGTAAATTTGGGGTGGCAGTAGCTCAGTCCGTAGGGAGTTGGGTCGGGAACCCAACCGCTGGTTCAAGTCCCTGTACGGACTAAAGTACGGAGTGTGGATTGGTAGCTGGAGAGATGTCAGTTCACCTCCTGAGCACTACCAAGCACTTGCTCTTGAGCAAGTCACCGTACCCCCCCCTAACTGCTCAGGGTGCTGGGCCAGCACTGACAGCCCACTCACTCTGACATCTCTCCATTTGTGCGTGAATAGGTCCTGAGCATGTGTGTGTGTGTGTATTTCAGGCCTGTGTGTAGTGATTTCTAACAGTGTCAATTGTAATTTTCCCACTGGGGATCAATAAAGTATAAAAATTAAATTAAAAACGTCCATCACTGTCTCGCGGTTCGCTTGGAAAGAACCAAAGAACCTCCCTATCCCACTGCGTACTCTACCCCTCCCATGTATGAGCCTGAGCTCAGTGCGCGTCGTCGCCGCATTGCTAACAGTAGTCATGCTTGTTTTAAACATTTGGTATGATAACATTAGGTGTTTGCTTACCGGTGAATGAGGCATAAAGAAAAAAGTGCAGTCCGCTCAGCTCTGGAACAGCGACGCAGCGGTGCTTGTGCACGTTTGTGTGGGTTGGAGCCCCGAGGGCAGGGGGAGGGGATTATACAGAGATTTGATTTCATTAGGATCCCCATTAATAGCTGATGCAGAACATCAGCTATTCCTTCTGGGGTCCAGACAAAACATTACAACAGATAAGACGTTTTCAGACAAAACAACCACATGATATAAAAATAAATATGCTACTTTCAAATCTTGCTAGCTTTTAAGTAAACTTTCACATAAGAAGACAGGGAAAAGAAAAGCAAATCCTCACATTTGAGAAGCTGGAACCAGCAAATCTGTGTGGCATCTTTGCTTGAAATGACTTAAACAATTACACGATCATAAAAATATTTTCTGTTGCTCAGATAATCGAGTAATAGACTGATAGTTTCAGCTCTAGATTATATCATGGTTATATTGTATACTTATTTATTCATATAATTATAACATAATTATTTAATATTGAACACTTTGGTTCTTCATATAATGTCTTAATTTGAACATTGTTTTTAATTATATAAAATCGATTAAAAAAAAAGAATTAAAGCTGCAAGCAGCGATGAACGGGCCCTCGCCTTCTTGCAGTCGTACTGGCAGACACAACATCACATGTAGACCACACATTCTAAGTTTTTTCGCTCTAGGAGGAGTTAAAAAAAGTAGGTTTCGCTCAAAGCGAATTTGCTAATTAATTAAAAAAATGAAAACCGCGCCATCTAAAGGCCGATTGACGCCATATTTGGCACACAGCCTCATTGGCACATGAGGAACAACTGTTCTAAGTTTTGTGTCCATTGGAATAGCCGTTTGCAAGATACAACCGTTCCTGTTTCAACACCCACCTACAGGAAGTTGGTCCTCTGTAATTTGCGCATTGTGTTAGCTATCAATATTCTTTTGATAACTTTTTGTCACGAGGGTCCTCCGAGTCTATATGCAAGTTTTCGTGCTGATCGGACTCACACCCCAGGAGTAGTTAGACAGAGTAGGCTTCCCATATATCAATATTTTGCTGATTAATTAAAAAAAATTAAAACAGCGCCATCTAATGGCCGATTGACGCCAAGTTTGGCACAGATGCTAAACCGGCCATGATGAACAACCTTGTCAAGTTTCGGGGCAATCGGAATAATTGTTGCCAAGATAACGCAACTTCCTGTTTATACAGGAAGTTGCTGTAACTTGCGCATTTTTTCAACTATCAAAATTCTCTGGATAACTTTTCGTCATGAGGGTCAACAGATACTACCTGCAAAGATTCAAGAAGATTGAAATCACGGCCTGGGACGAGTTCGAAAGAATGTAAAACACATGAAAAATGAATAATTAAAAATGGCCGCCTTCCGGTTGGGCGGAGCTAATGAAGGTAAATGGGAAATATGTCCGCAATGATTAGAGCAATATGGGTATTAAATCTGGTGAAGATCGGAGCAACTATGTCCAAGTTAAGGCCTTCCAGGCATTAGGGGGCACTATGGAGCCCACTTACAGGTTTGGGCCAAATGGCTGTACAGTCTCGCAAAGCTCCCAGGTGTTTATGTGGGTGCCAATTTTTGTGAGTTTTCGTATATATTTAGGCCGTCAGAAATGTGCCCAAGTGCTAAAACCAATTAGGGGGCGCTATAGAGCAACCATACCACTCCCAAGCCTAAATGTGAATTTAGATGAAAGAGTTTACTATTGTGCACATGGCTGCAAAATCTTGAGTTTTCGTGCATCCTAAAGTCCTCAATCAAGTGTTCGTAAAATGAAGATTTTTACACGAAAACCAATATTTCGGAAATTATAGAATTTTGTTATTGTTTCTAAAAATAGCACCATGGACTTGAAGATGAGACCTATGTTCCCTCAAAAGTTGGTATATTAACTTATTACTTTTGTCCAATTAAGGCGCACGTTAGGGGGCGCTATGGAGCCCCCTGGCAACGCCCGAGCCCAATCATTACAGAACTTTGCAATTTTCACCAGTTGTGACGTGTGCAAATTTTTGTGAGTTTTCGTGCATGCTAACCCCCTCAAAAATGCAACGAGGAATTGGTAAAAATAATAATCTTATGAAAAACAATAGGTTCCTTCGCACTTTCAGTGCAAGGCACCGTTGGGGCCTTGCACTTTCGTGCTCGGGCCCTAAAAACTATGCTACTACTCAGTTGTATCCACAGAGAGGTGATGTTGAGCTCCTCTTACTCTTCCAGTCCGAAAATCCACATTACTGAAACAAAAACACTGTAGAGCTTTGGTTAATAAAATGCTCATTGCTTTACATTTTCCCAAAAAGGATTAACATTTCATAAGTGCTCGCTGTATGCCGACAGAAACAACCATGTTGGCTGCAGTAGTTGCAACATTTTGTATACATCTCCATTAAAGGGGTGATAGAATGATTATATAGGGTATTTCACACTGTTCCTTAAGGTCTCCTGATAGGGTATGCAACATTGGTTGGGCTGAAAATGGCCCGGTTGCTATTTTATGGGCCCTTAACTACCCTGTAAATATGGCTCTATTTGTAACAAGAGCTTTTCTTCCAAATATGGTATGCTCATGAATATTTAGATGAGCTGTGTGGTGATTGGTTGAGCGAACCACATACACATACATTGGAGACGAGACAGTGGAATGTTATACATTGTCTGCTATTTCGTTATTAAATTCACTTCTGAGACTTTTTTTATGCGAGAAATCAACTATATAAAACTCATATGAGCTGTTATATGAAAATTTATGGCTAATTGCAATTCTGGTAAGACGTGTCGGACTTCAGGAGCTCCACATAGTCTGACGAGAAAGCCTGGGCTCCATACCCAGGGCAAAGTCACTGTTTCTGGGTTACTGGACTACCGGGGCTCCGCGGAGCTGGCCGGCTGCCGGCATAACTAGAGTATATTTACACTTTGAATTTCGTCACGGCATGTATAGCACAGCTACCCTAAGGTCTTACAAAGCTTAGCTAACACTTTTGTCCGATTTCAATCTAATGCATTTTTGTGAATTTCAGAGGTCTAGGAGGAGGCTAGCTAGCTCTCATTGATAGAGCTCCATCCAGCCGCGGGCTCTATCAATGAGACTCGCGGACAAGAGGCGTTTATTTCCCCGATTGTTTGTTTAAATAACTCAACACACACATCCATTATAAGATTAACTGGAACCTGTCGTAATAGATTGCGGGCGTAACAAGCTCGCTGACCGCGCTCTCACTCACACACACCGGCCATTTAGCAGGAAGAGGGGAGGGAGAACAGCAAGCTGCAGGTCCTGGAGCGCTGTCAGGGCAGCGGCGTTTGGTAGTCCAGTAACCCAGAAACGGTGACTTTGCGCGGGTATGGAGCACCGTGGGCTCCATACCCATCTAGCTCACAGCAGGCCGGGTTCTGTGAAGGAGGACAGGCCGGGCGGCGAGGCAACAACCCAGGCAGCACCAGCCGCTGAACTCCGACACACAGTCGGACAAAATTTGCAATTAGCCATCAATTTTCGTAAAACAGCCCATATTTGACCTCTTCATAGTTGATTTCTCGCATAAAAAAGTCTCAGAAGTGAATTTAGTGATAAAATAGCAGACGAACAGTGTATACAATTTCTGAGATCTGCGAGAACTATTCAGAAGACTACCCGATCTCAGATCAGTGGTGTAGCCTATGTAAATGTTGGGCCGTGACAAAGACAGAGACTAGAGCCAAATAAGGAGGAGCCAACTCAGTGGTTCGTTGAGATTTGCCCGTTTTCAGAGGCAGTTTCAAATTGTGAGATTTGCAGAGGAAAGAGGTGTCAATGGGATTTTGAGGTTCTATGTATGTCCTATTTACCCACCAAACTATCAACTATGACAAGGTAAAATCGGTTTTGCATTCTATCACCCCTTTAAGTGTGTATCAAAACTAAATATTTTTTTAGTAAAAGTAATCTTCACCTTCTGTTGCTACATAGTCGCTGTGTAGAAAACTATGTATCTCTGTTACGTTCCTCATTCTATATTTATCAAAAGAGGATCCCATTTCTTTCTTAGGCATTTCTCTGGCTCTTTCTTCATTCATTCGTCTTCCTGTCATCAATGCTCTTCTTCAAGACACTCCGTCTATCATTTTGTCTTCCTTTTACAGGACCAATGAGGTGAGAGGTGAGGGGTACAGCTGAGGGGGGTTGGGTTTGGATTTAACATTGTGTGACTTTGGTGAATGAGAACAAACCCTTTAAAACAGTCGCACAATAAACACAAACAAACTGATCGAGGCAGCAGTAGATCAGAAACTCCTGTGTCCTGCGAGATAAAATAACTGTTTTTGTCAAATGAGTCTGGTGGCTTTGAAGAGAGTAATATATGCTTCAGTTCCCCATCGGAAGGGGCTGTTTGACGGCAAGGTAAAGTGGTGAACATATTGTAAATATAGTGTACACCTAAACTGACATTGGTTTTACTTTTAGGTGAGCCTTTTTTTTTAAAGTTGCTAAAATACATTTAGCTGTTGCCTCTATCCACAGCGGTAAAGTTACATTGCTTAGCTTCTGTGTCGGTACTCCTGCCTGCTTCTCCAAACTGGGGGCGTGCCGACCGCCATCTACTGTAGGTAATAAACTGAAAATGGATAAGTACCTCATATAACCACACTTTAAAATACCCATACTATCCCTTTAAACTAAGCCTTCGTCATCACAGTTTGTCACTTGCAATGTGGTCTCATATTCTACTGCAGCATTTTTATAGGATTGTGGCATTTTTATAAGATTATGTTTCCAAATGTTGTGTTGGTCAGTGAGTCTCGAGGGCTCAAATGTGACCTTGTTTCTGCTGTGTGTAGGTTTACTGTATTCATTTCATATTGCTTTTAGAAAAGGGTGAAAGTCAAACTGGGTCATAGATTATGGGGTGCAATCCATTTTTGTGGTTGCAACATGCCCACCAGTCATAGCAATCAACCTCTAAATAGTGTCTTGGTTAGATAAGAGTAATCAAAATAGCCAAGACATTGAAGATGTAGTATATTAACAAGAGTTCATCTTTCAGATGATACCAAATACTGTACATACTAGTTCATAGAGCTATGCTGGCGTGAAGTAATAAGATGTTTAATTTATGACTGTTATTATGAAACTCCAGAAGGATTTTGTTCATGTGCAGACATAAATAAAAACCTTGTCTGCTGTTTTGGGAACATACTTGGATGGTGAACAGTATTAACATAAAAGTATGTTTCATCTTATGAAATATAATCCTCTGAATAGATTACTGTGCCAGTATATGTATTGTAAGGGTGACAGTGTGGTCTACAGTGCTTGTGAGTTGAGGACTTGATTATTTAATCAGAGGGGAAGAAAAAGCACTCAAATTAATACATCTACTCAAGTAGATGTAAAATTATTCATCAAAATATTTACTTGAGTGAGAGAACTAAAGTGTCTACTAAAATGAGTTAAAAAAAAGGTGAAGAATTGAATGCAAATTCAAATCTGTAGTCAATTTGTGATAAAAAAAAAAGTAATGTACAAGTGTATGCAAATGCAACTAAGTACAGATTTTTCTCAAAATGTTGAGTAAAAAAAAAGTAAAAGTATGCTTCATTAAATCTACTTCAACAAAGAAAAGTACATGTAATGGAGTAAGTCTTAGTTACTTCTCAACTTTGTAGTTCATGCTATAGTAGATCCAACTCTAAATTGTGTGTAGATTCTTGTACCCATTGTACAGCAAAAACCATATTGTTATTACCTCTGAAATGTACATTGACTGACTCGAGACAGCTGAATTTTTACATCAACAGCCTTTAAAAATGCAGAGCCGGTCAAGTAAATGATGACCCATCAGTAGAATGAAAGCCACTATTGATCAACAGGCTCACTTTCCTGCCGGCTCCCCCGAGGCTTATATAGTACAGCCCTAAGTGTGTGGAATGGTGTGAACAATAAGAACTCTTGGGCCCAATGTACCACATGGATACTGATGACACTTTGGAGTCAAATGTGTCCTTCCAACATCCTATCTTATTTTCCCCCCAATAGTTGAAAGTTATACTTACGAGCCTGAACTAAAGGTCCAGCATCCTGAAATAAAAACACTGCAAAGCTGTCGTGGTGCCATGCTCAGCAGCACAGTGTCACCTGCTCTATTTATATCTCATAAGGAATTCTGGATTCAGAGACTCAGCTGCCACTTCTATTATTACTATTAGCTAATGCTGTAACAAGTACCCAGCTAACACCGACACTATAGCTCCTTTATCCATTGCCTTATTGCCCAGTACTAATTATGTCTTCACTGTCAATACCACACATTATTTGATTTTATGTGGTTGGTCAGTGAACCTTTTAGTTGGTAGTTGTTGGTACCCTACTTTATTTTACATGTGCATAAAAGCTAAAGATCGTAACAATCGTGCAGTTTATGGATGAACGCTAGACTAAGTGCAGTTAAGATGATGCTGCTGCAATCTCAATGTATTGCTTGGCGACTGTAGAGTTAGAGAGTGTTATTTTGTGTTTCTAAATGTTATGTTATTTTATGCTTCAATATGTTACTTAAGCATACAAATTATATTTTGCTGGCTGACAAATTACTTCAAGTTGTTTTTTGTAAGACTAGATGAATGAAATGTGTTTTATGACTACCAGCTGTTGTAAATGAGGTTTCCTTCACATTGTTATTCCCTCACAAATGGACATTTGTGGCTTGTATGACAGCTGGATAGCATACAATGTGCAACCCACAGTTTTTGCTATTAATGACAATAACCTTCTTTAGGAAATATGTCAGTCTTTCCCCAGCCCCACGTCTTTAATGCCGCCATGTCCCTCTCACTTTGCTTGTGCCGTGCAAGTCAGCAGAGACAGACAGTTGCGTAAGATAGCTGTGTGTACAGCTGCACCGCCACAGAACTTAACACTTAGTACAGAACTGGGAACATGTATAGAGTTCACAAGTGAAAGAGGGAGGGCTTGAGGGGCTTAAGGCGGCACATGGTGATCCCTCAGCAAGGCACGAGGGTGTGGCATGTTAGCGCCACGGTGGGAGTTGGAGGTGATGGGTGTCCCAACTTGCAGGGGTTTACGCTGTAGTAGTTCCTGGCTGCACACACAGGCTACTGACACTTCAGCAATAGACTGAGGCGGAAGATGGAGGGGACAGGGGTAGAAACCTTATCCTTCTGGGATATTGAGTTAAATGTCAGTGCTGTGCCCTGAGGGAGACACTGACAGGCCGACCCCTATCACAGCCCCCAAATCTCAGAGGTCAGAACGGCTGCACAACAGCTGAGGCCGGGAGAACGGCTGGGTGAAACAGAGATAGGAACACTGGCAGAACAGAACAAGAATAAAATGTTTTCGCAACATGTCTGGGAACTAAAAGGTTCATACACCATAAAACAAATATGTGTATCACCCCTTGAAGCTTAATGAGCAAAAACAAGACATTGTGAGAGGTCACATTATTATTATTATTATTATTATTATTCTGCACAGGAAAGTTACGTTTTAATTAGTTCAAACGACACATTACCAACATGTTTTATTGTTATTTGTTGAAGTCATTACATACTGCTCTGTGTATGACTCTTGTATAGATCATCACACTGTAGATGAACATATACACTGTATCTCAATAGCTGTTTTCTGTTTCCCTCAAGCACAATTTATTGATCGGATTTGTTGAATTTTATGACTGTGCCATCTATACTTTAAGTGACAGTGGCATTTAAAGGTAATATGACAGTAAAATCAACCAACAACATACAGTACAACACTATTGATGCAGATGGCTGACACTGACAGCTGTTGACATTTTTCTGGAACAATTTGACCAAAAATAAACTGGAGAATGCAACTTGTCATGCAATAACTAAAATAGGTGCATTTTATTTTAGAGTAAAGCCTATTTTACACTAAGAACAAAATTGTCTTTGATTCTGGTTGTCACTGTGACACTGCACAACAACGCAACGCAGGAATAAATAGATTGCCGCAAAAATTGCCCTAACGCTGTCAAAAGTTGGTGATTAGTGACCACTGCTGTTCTTACAGGAAAGCATGCCAGTATATTGATTAGCAACAGCAACTTGAATTCCTGTCTGCATTACCCAGCAGCTGTTAAAACAAATCGTAAATCAACAGAGTTTGTGCTTAACATGTTTTATACTTAATTTTCACTTCATGGTGTTACTAACGTATTGTTGTCAGAAAGGCAAACAAAAGAGAGCAAATAATGAGATAAAATCCTGAGATTCCATAGAGAACTTCTATTAAAAAAAAACTGAAAAAAACCTAAGAACATAATGTAAATGTCATTTTCTTTCTTTAAATGATGTGTATTCTTATTCTTCAATGCTGTGAATCCACCACAAGAGGCCATTGTGCTGCACTGAATAGTAATTTGTGGCCGGATCATCTGACGTGCATCTACCTAAGCCGCTCCATATCTTCCCGCTACCTTCCCTTTCTCATAAAAAAAGAGAAATAAAACTTGATCCTCCTGTATCTGCGGCTGGGGCTTTTCCTCTGCACAGCGATAGTGTGACACGCTGGCTGTCCTCTTGGCATTCCTGTCCCACAGCAATCATCCTCTACTACACACTCACTTTGCTTGATCATTTCTATGTCTTACTTAACTAGGTTTGTTATCAGGTCTGGTGTCTTTGTTATTTTGAGTTGCTCTGCAGAACTTTTGGTAAATGTTCATGTTAATGACAGTAGGTGATGCAGTTCTGTTGCATGACGTTCTTGTTTCTGGTTTGATCTTTGAACTTCCATGTGTCAATGTGCCTACATGTCTAACTCACATTTTCCATGTAAAAAGTTATTCCTCTACCATCTCCCTTCTTCAGTCTCTCACTAGTTCACTTTTCTTTCTCTGGCTCAGCCACCTTCCTCAGCATATACCAGTTGAGCAGTCACTCAATGCACCCCCCACCCTTCTCCCCTCTGGATGATCTCTTGTCTCACTCTCTCACCTTCTGCCTTCGTCTTATTCCACTGACCATGCATGTTCCAAAAACAGATCTCATTTTCATCCATGGTGTGAGCCCCCCTCACCCCCACCCCCACTCTAGCCCCTTCACCACCACTCTCCTGCATTACCTCCTTTCCAAATCCAAGCCTTGTCCTCAGTTCCTGTCCAAGTCCACCATCTCACCTCCCCATTGCTCCACCTCGAGCCCCACCCACGCTCCCCCATCATGCCCTCCCATGCTGGAATTTGGGGGCGTGTGTCGGCGGGGTGTCCACCAATCCTGAGCCCTTTGGTGGTATAAAACCCTGAACATGTATGCGGTTATTTGCTCTTTCTGTCAGTCCAGTACTCCTGAATTGAAGGGTGCCACACTTCTAGGTGACGGTGGTGGAACAAGGGTAAAAGCTGCAGTGAACAACTAAGAAGTAAAAGAGCGCGGAGAGGCACGGTTAGACGGGCAATCACTTGTCTATCCAGAAAGGATGGAGAACTCACACATGAAGTTGCCGGCTGAATGCCTGGCTTACTTCGGGGTGAATGAAAACAGCGGTCTCACCCCTGACCAGTTCAAGAAGAACCTGGAGAAGTACGGCTACAACGGTGAGAGTGTGGGCATCAGGGATGGGGTGGGAGGCCTACTGAAAGAAGAAAGATTCACAAAGTCACTGTTTGACAACTAGGCCACATTGAGAAACTTGTCACTTCACAGAAAGATCTGAGTGTTTGCATTCAAAATATTCTACAAAGTTTCTGGAGGCGTTTTCCTGAGTCAACACCAGTGGAGTTAAGAGATACTTGTTGAGTAGGGCTGGGTTGAGATTTTGCATATGATGCTTTTTTAGAGAGGAGTTGCAACAGCTGGTATAAATGCAGAGACATTGAGAAGCAGAGACTTTGAGGGCTTTGAAGAGCTATTTAAAGATAGCCAAAGAAGATGGCTGGAGAGCGAGAGAGACAGGTGATGGCTCAAGAAGCTTCCTGGGTGATATATGGGGCTGGCGTTAACAGGAGAGATGGATAATTTTAGGCCGGGTAGAAAGGGGAGGTCCTTAGATGGCTCACGGCTGAATGATATGATGCTAATCAATAACCAATGGAATGGCAAAATAGACAGTAAAGACACTGTAATATAGAGTTATATTCAAAAGCATTCTTGTTTTCCCATTGATGTTTCTGTTCCCTTTGAACAATTTAGTGAGCTGTCACTAAACAAAATGTTTTATTTGGTTTACAAATTGAGGAATTGATGTGGTGAACAGCCATTGCAGTGAGGTTTTCTTCGGCCTAGGTTAGATGTCAAAGATGATTCAATATCAAATACAGTACAATGGCTTTGTAATTGCAGGCATCCATACAGTGCTCAAAGTCATTAGGTATAAAGAAAGAGGGATTTTTGAAAGGGTGAATGTTAGGGTGTTAGGGAGAAACCAAAGATCTCGAAGTATAACTTTTCTCCCAAAGTTTTGTTAAAAATGTGTCTTGCTGAACACCATGTTTCTTTTCTGAATATTCATCATTTTAACCAACGCATTTTTTTTCTGTCTCTACACAATCTTTTTTCCTCCTTCCTCCTCCCACCTTTGTGTCCAACTCCAGAGCTGCCCGCTGAGGAGGGTAAGTGATTGTCCAGCCACGTTTACAAAACATGTAAATCTGAACTTCCCCATAATACATGCAGGCAGCATTTTGGGATTCCCACCTGCTAATGACATTGTACTGGCAATGTATAATACATTTTGACCATCATCTTTAGCAACAGAGATCTGAAAACTAAATTTCCCCAAGAGGGATGAATAAAGTATACCTTCTTTCTTCTTCTAAATCCATACTTCATATACTGTAAATACTTCACTTTGCACCGAAATGCACTTTCCCTTGCATATTTCAGTAATTACATTTATATGTTGTCATAATTATCCATTTATTTGTATTCATTTTTTTTGTCTCACTCAGGAAAGAGCATCTGGGAGCTGATCCGTGAGCAGTTTGAGGACTTGCTTGTCAGGATCCTGCTGCTGGCTGCCTGCATCTCTTTTGTAAGTAAACAAGTGTTTTTTGTAATCATGTCAGTAATTCTAAACTCTGGTTATTCCTATCACGTTCATTTCAAACTCAAGTAACAGCAGTGTGATTTGTAGTAAACATAATAGTAGCAACAAATTCCACGAGACACTGACACCATGTGGGATCAGACACTTTACTTGACTTTTATCTATGAAAGAACAGGTGCACACTTTTACAATTCTCATTAACAAGAAAACACTCTACACTCTTCAGAATGTGTTTTCTCACATTTACATTTTTGGCATAATAATCTCTGGGCCCCTTTTACATTCTTGATAACAGGTCATTATAATGCATTTAACTTTATAACCCCATCACACAAACTCTTCCAGTAAACAAGCATGCTGCACTTGATCATTTCTGTCTGGTCATTTTGTCCAGATAACTTATTATCCCCCTCCACCCCTCCATGTATTTTTGAGGATGACAACTTGAGAGGAGGGAGACAGATTGCAAGGGCTTTCACCCCTTCGGCCAGCTGTCAGGATGGCCTTAGAAGGCGAATATTGAGGAGCCAGTGAGAGATGGGGGTCAGGGAAGTATAGGGGGGCTGAGGGTTGTGGGTTTATTTTAAGAAAGCCCCAAGCTGAGGAGAGAAACTGAATCCTTCGGGAAAGGTCAGGCCTGAAGGAAGGAACGAAGGGCCTCCACAGAGAGAGGGTTGAAGTCAAAAGGACCAAGGAGTTATGGGACATTGAGATCAAATTAATAACAATTATGTAATCATAATATGACACAGAAATGTATTATCAAAATAACAGGCATTGGATACACTGGAAAGGAAAGGAATTGATTACACAATTTCAAAGTAAATAAAGAAAAGGTATTGAAAATGGCCTGTATAATTAAGCTTTTTCACATTGTTGCATGTAATTGTATACTATAGGGGCTTTCCGACCGGAGGGATTTTTCCAGTTCTTAGAACTAAATGTTCCTAGAACACTTTTTTCGTCGTGTTCTGACAGGAAAAATTTGGGGATTTTTAAGTTCCTCTGGCCTCAGTAGCGTACTTTTTTAGCTCCTACTTCAGAGCAGGGTCTTTTCCCTTTTCCCTTTTCCTAGGTGTACTTGATTGGTCGAACTTATAAATCACGCCCACTGCCAACTTGGAACTTGCAACAACCAACAACGGGACATTTTTAACAATTTTCACCATCTTATTCATCATTAAATTCACTTCTGACAACGTTTTAGGCGAGAAATTAACTGTTTAGATTTTGAATATAGGCAGTCTTGCGAAAATTGATGCCAAATTGACAATTTGCCTCAAAGTTTTCGGAGTTCAGAAGCTCCATCAAGTGAGGCGACAGCCAGCAAGCGCCTTCCCCGGCTTCTAGCTCGTCGCTCGGCCAGTCTTGCTCAGACACCTCGCGGTAAGCTGGAGGTCTCTCAGACCGTAAATCTCGTAAATAAGAGGCTTTTATTTCGCCGTTGACTGTTTGTTTAAATATCACAACACATGTCCATCATAAGATTAACGGGAACCTGTGGTTAACTGTCTTTTCAGAGTTAAACTCCACAAGCGTGTCCTGCGGCTAGCCGGCCGTCTCACACACACACACACACACACACACACACACACACACACACACACACACACACACACAGTCACACACACACACACACACACACACACACACAGTCACACACACACACACACACGTCCACAGCGCTGCAGGCAGAGGCGGGGTCTGTTCCGAGTTTAATAAAGCCCCGTCTGTGTTGAGCAAAACATTACGTGAATTACTACGAGAATGGACGTGCATTTAATATAGGAAAAGTGCACAAGTATTAGCATCATTTGTTGTTGTTGTATGTGGCGCTAAGATCTACCAGCCCCTATGGCCACTTGGCCAGTGGGAATGCAAACGGAAAAAAAGATTTTGGGGGTGAGTAGTTCTTAGAACTGCTTGGAAGTGTACTTTTCCTCTAAAAAGTACAAGTACTATCCGGTCGGAAAGCACCTTATATATGCTATGTGAAACATGCTAAATGCATACAAAACTATAAATGCCCATTTAAAGCCTTCACAATCATTGAAAATATACCCTCTTATATTTATAAGACTTTACACAATATATACATAGAAGTTTATAAAGCTCAGAGGAATCTATTCATTTCCATTTAAAGTACATTAAAAAACAAAGATGCTGACACACTTGCATGCTGTTTCTCAGGAGCAGTATGGCCCACTGTCACTGTTGTCTCCACTTCTGTGCTCAGACACCAACACTGATTTGCTTACCACTCTGACCTCAGGTACTGGCCTGGTTTGAGGAAGGTGAAGAGACCGTCACTGCCTTTGTGGAACCCTTCGTCATCCTTCTTATCCTCATCGCTAACGCCATTGTTGGAGTTTGGCAGGTCAGTGACGAGGCCCAGCGCGTTGAGCAATAAGACATATGAATTGCAATGATGGCAGAAAGTACACAGGCTCCAGTTACTGCCATGTTTTCTACTCAGACGTGGTTGCTCAACTTGAATAGTTGGTGTTACAACCTAGTGCAAATCCTAAATAAACAATATTATTCACTCTAACTTCAAATTAAGAAGATACATATGATATAATCACCAGATAGGAGATGGATGATTCACATTATGCAAGTCATGCTCTTCTGCATGCTATTAAGTAATTGACACTGCTGTCAGGCATCAGTCGCTACGGAATATTGTTGTCATCACATCCATGCCAAATGTCAAAATCAGCTGCTTTTTTCCTGTTTTTGTCATTGAAAACAGAACTGACTTTGGCAACCTGCTATTAGAAGATTTTATCATTTTAAATATAATCTCTGAACCCAGCGTGTACTTTCTTGCTTCAGACTCCCTCTGTTAGATTATGTATGTAAACATAGATCTATGCACCCACACAATAATTGGTATTTATTTGGAGATAAAAAAAATACAAGAAAACCTACAATACATGATAATTTAAAATGGAATGGCAAAGATCAGATCATAGATTTGTCCTACTCATGTGTCATCAGTAGGTTGTGTATCAGTGTGTAATTGCTTTGACTCAAAGCCTACTAGAGGACATTGCCAGATCCAGACCAAGGACAACAGGAGTATGGATTACATTTAAATCAAAATTGTGAATGTGTATTTCAGTTTTTATTTTAGCTGACCCCCCTTTACTTATTTGACTTTTTCTGTGTGTGCCACAGGAGCGTAATGCTGAAGATGCCATTGAGGCTCTCAAGGAGTATGAGCCTGAGATGGGCAAGGTTTACCGTTCTGACAGAAAGAGTGTGCAGATGATCAAGGCCAGGGAAATTGTCCCCGGAGACATTGTGGAGGTGTCTGGTAAGAAATGTCAAGATCGTTCATCATTTTTAAAGTCGGAAGCCAATCTGTCAGCCTGATCTGTAAACGTTCATGTCAGGGGAATAATATCCCCTGTCACAGTCTGTTTTGTCAAAAAGTCTTCACTGAGAAAAAATAGAACAAAAATCCAGTGAGTTGCTTTCATTTCTGTTAAGGGAAAGGATGACAGACACAAATTCAGGGTATATGTGTCTGGAAAAGGCTGATGGCAAAGCCTTGTGTCTTTTTAAGGAAATGTGAGTAGCACTGCTGTGAAACATGCTGACCGGAGGAAAGCAAAATCACAATTATAAATACCCTCCCTAGCACCTGCCACACCTCTTCTCCCCTCGCTGCCATTGCCCACTTCTGTTTATTTGTCAGTGTACACCTGTTGCTTCTCTAGCTGGCTGTGCCTAACCCCCCCCCCACACACACACACACACACACACACACACACACACACACACACACACATGTGGTTCATTCTCATTAGGCCATGCACGTGTCAGTTTTGAATCTGTCTCATTTCGAAATCTGTGGACTAAGTATAGAAAGTTACTCTAAGCATTTGGCTCTAAATTTACAATAACTTCTACCGAAACTTTGGATATTTGTTTAATTATTTTTCAGTTAGGGATGTCATTATGGATGACATAAATTGTGCTACTTACAACTATTACAGTCACTTGAATGTTATTGCAAATATAATTTACAAGTATATACAGTCACATAACTTGCATTTATGTTATGTTTAATGTAAATAAGACAAGTATTGATACATTCTATGACAATTTAGTAGAAATAGTAGAAATAAAAAATTATTTTAATTATTTCCAACAGTTGGTGACAAAGTCCCCGCTGACATCAGGCTTGTTAACATCAAGTCCACCACCCTGCGTGTTGACCAGTCCATCCTTACTGGTAAGCTTTCAAGAAACCTTAAATCTGCAATGACATGTTTTTTCTGTCCTAATGCCATTGGCAGTTTTGAGTAAATGTTCTGTTTTCTCTCTCAGGTGAGTCCGTCAGTGTGATCAAGCACACTGACCCTGTCCCAGACCCAAGAGCTGTCAACCAGGACAAGAAGAACATGCTTTTCTCTGTAAGTGCCTTACAAACAATATTTTATCTTCACTGGGTTTCAAGCTTTTCCTGTTACTCCTTATTTCATTTCCTTACCATTACCTGCTTTTTTTTTTTTACCTTTCTCTGCTTCTCTCCTCTGTAGGGCACTAACATCGCTGCTGGCAAGGCCATCGGTGTTGCTGTGGCCACCGGAGTCTCCACTGAGATTGGTAAGATCCGTGACCAGATGGCTGCCACAGAGCAGGAGAAGACTCCTCTGCAGGCCAAGCTGGACGAGTTCGGCGAGCAGCTGTCCAAGGTTATCTCCCTGATCTGTGTTGCTGTCTGGGCCATCAACATTGGCCACTTCAATGACCCCGTCCACGGAGGCTCATGGATCCGTGGTGCTGTCTACTACTTCAAGATCGCTGTTGCTCTGGCTGTGGCTGCCATCCCTGAGGGTAGGAGAAGCACGTTATTAAAACCAGACTACCACCAAGTGGCAGTTGGAGTTAAGTTTTGTGTTCCTCCACCGCTTGTTTATCGTACTCACAGTTTCCACTAATGTCTCTCAGGTCTGCCCGCTGTCATCACCACCTGCCTAGCTCTTGGTACCCGCCGTATGGCCAAGAAGAACGCCATTGTCAGAAGTCTGCCCTCTGTGGAGACCCTGGGCTGCACCTCCGTCATCTGCTCTGACAAGACTGGTACCCTCACCACCAACCAAATGTGTGTGACCAAGGTGGGTGAAACATTTTTTTACACTCTCAAAATGGAAATTGTATCGTGGACAGTTTGTCTACAAAACTGGCCCACACAATTAAAACTTTCTTTCTTCTTGTTTCCTCCGCCACAGATGTTCATCATTAAGAGTGCTGAAGGCGACAATGTTTCCCTTGATGCTTTTGATATCTCTGGCTCCAAGTACACCCCCGAGGGCGAGGTGTAAGTTGGTTTTCATCATTCAAATCCAGTATCAGGCATACAGTAAAGTGCACATAAACCATCTCTTATGTATTTCTAATCCTGTCTTTGTCTTTTAGTTCCCAGGGAGGTTCCAAGACCAACTGCAGCACATACGACGGCCTTGTTGAGCTGGCTACCATCTGCGCCCTGTGCAACGACTCCTCTCTGGACTACAATGAGGTAAAGTCCTAAAGTCATGCAGTGTATTTGCTATGCTGAAACCTCATTACCTTCCACAGTTCAACCAATTCTTTGCATCCCTCTCCCTTTATCCAGGCCAAGAAGATCTATGAGAAGGTTGGTGAGGCTACTGAGACCGCCCTGTCCTGCCTGGTTGAGAAGATGAACGTGTTCAACAGCAACGTGAAGAGCCTGTCCAGGATTGAGAGAGCCAACGCCTGCTGCTCAGTAAGTTTCCTCCAGCCGTTTGCTACATGTTGAGGATAATACACATTGTTGATACAGCTAATTGCAAACCACTGAAAACGATTAGTAAATTGGATCAGTCCTTGTTCCAAAGAATTACAGTTTGTAATCAAAGCCAACCTGTGGCGAGGTGACTGCTTATCTAATTAAAAAACCCTTGTATCCAACAGGTGATCAAGCAGCTCATGAGGAAGAACGTCACCCTGGAGTTCTCCCGTGACAGGAAGTCTATGTCTGTGTACTGCACTCCCACTAAGGGTGATGGTGGTGCCAAGATGTTTGTGAAGGCAGGTTGCTTCTTTCTTCCTTCTCTCAGCCTTTGGTCAGACATCTGCACTTTAAAGATGCAGCATTCAACATAACACAAAATAATCACCATGTTATCTCCACAGGGTGCTCCTGAGGGTGTGATTGACAGGTGCGCATATGTGCGTGTTGGCACCACCCGCGTGCCCCTGACCAACGCCATCAAAGATAAGATCATGGCTGTTATCAAGGAATGGGGTTGCGGCCGCGACACCCTGCGTTGCCTGGCCCTGGCCACCCGTGACAGCCCACTGAAGATGGAGGAGATGAAACTCGAGGACTCAACCAAGTTTGTCGATTACGAGGTGAGAATTAAACACTTTGATATTGAGATGTGTGGATGCAACTGTGACGACGTGAAAACGTAGATCGAATGACTCCATTCCCACTTCTCTCCTCAGACTGACCTGACCTTTGTTGGCTGCGTGGGTATGCTGGATCCCCCTCGTAAGGAGGTCTGTGGCTCCATTGAGCTGTGCAGAGCTGCTGGAATCCGTGTCATTATGATCACTGGTTAGTATTATGGGTGGGATGAATTATCAGTACCGAATGTGCTGTGATGTGTGTGTCTTGTAAAACATGATCATATAACTTATGTATTTACTATGTATTTTTGGAGTAAATGCTATTTTGAGTTAGCTGTTACAGGGAAAGTCTATTATCGAAATGTTACCAAAAGTGTAGCCCTATAGTGTAATAAAATGTTACATAAAGTTCTTATTTTGGGTAGGGTATTTGTCAAAACATCCACTGTAACCATTTGTATCTACAGTTTACAGAATTTAAAACAACTGTGTCTGCTCCTTTAGTTTTCTTGGAGTGGATATACTATCTATATATATATAGATAGTATATCCACTCCACAGTGTTTAACACCTCATTTCACTGACTCTCCCCTGGGGCTAGGCGATATAGAGAAAATCAAATATCACGGTATTCTTGACTAAATACTTCGATGTCGATATTGCGACGATATTGTAAGGTTGACAATTTGTGCTCTCACATAATATTTTCACAATCCGATTTTAGATAAATAGTCATCAGAAATATGGATATAATGACCAAGTGGGTAAAGGTAAATAATAAAACAGCTTCAACTGTCTGGTAAATTCAGAAAATTACATAAATTAACTGTAATACAGCCTTTAAAACCAGGGAAAGACAACACTTACTATTACGATATCAAAAATCTACTCTTCTCCTCCATATTTCAGGTGACAACAAGGGAACCGCTATTGCTATCTGCCGTCGCATTGGCATCTTCACAGAGGATGAGAATGTTGATGATAAGGCCTACACCGGACGTGAGTTTGACGATCTGCCCCTTGATGAACAAGCTGTGGCTGTAACCAGGGCTTGCTGCTTCGCCCGTGTGGAGCCATCCCATAAGTCCAAGATTGTGGAGTTCCTGCAGGGTCATGATGACATTACTGCTATGGTAAGAGCTCAGCAGCATACACGTTTTTACAGTAAGTCTGTTAATTTGTCTGTACATGTGTGTAGATTGAGAGTAGGTTAACTTATTCTTCCTCTCCTCCCACCCCAGACCGGTGATGGTGTGAACGATGCCCCCGCCCTGAAGAAGGCCGAGATCGGCATCGCCATGGGCTCTGGCACTGCCGTTGCCAAGTCTGCCTCTGAGATGGTCCTGGCTGACGACAACTTTGCTTCTATTGTGGCTGCTGTTGAGGAGGGTAGAGCTATCTACAACAACATGAAGCAGTTCATCCGCTACCTCATCTCCTCCAACGTTGGTGAGGTCGTCTGGTGAGTTACTTACGTAACATGCACGCCGACCCACACCTAAATGCCACATTTCAGCCATCGTTCTCTCTGTCTTTGGCAAACCTCGGCCTTCCGTTTGTTCTATTATTTACTTTTTCACTCTCTTAGTATCTTCCTGACTGCCGCTCTGGGTCTGCCCGAGGCCCTGATCCCCGTCCAGCTGCTGTGGGTCAACCTGGTTACTGACGGTCTGCCCGCAACTGCTCTGGGCTTCAACCCCCCTGACCTGGACATCATGGGCAGGCCCCCACGTTCCGCCAAGGAGCCCCTGATCTCTGGCTGGCTGTTCTTCAGATACATGGCTATTGGTGGTAAGTAGGACTTTGGACACTATTGGATATTTGGATATTGTTTAAATGCGGGAAAAACCATTGCCCACACTAACACTGTTATCTTTTACTAACAGGATACGTCGGTTGTGCCACTGTTGGTGGTGCTGTCTATTGGTTCCTCTATGATGTAGCTGGCCCCGGTGTCTCCTACTACCAGCTGGTAAGTAATTGAGTCCCTTCCATGTTATCTTTCACACACACTCACATGCAGACACTTAATAACCTAGCCTCTCCGCTGTACAGTCCCACTTCATGCAGTGCCACGATGAAAATGAGGACTTCGCCGGCATCGACTGTGAGATCTTTGAGGCTTGCACTCCCATGACCATGGCCCTGTCTGTGCTGGTCACCATTGAGATGTGCAACGCTCTCAACAGGTAATACTTCATGTGTGATGATGATACATTCGATGATGACTCCAGTGGTTTCTTCAGGTAACACAGATATTTATTCCCATAATTCTTTTTTTTCTTTTTCAAGCTTGTCTGAGAACCAGTCTCTGATCCGCATGCCCCCATGGAGCAACTTCTGGCTGCTCTCTGCCATGGCCCTCTCCATGTCCCTGCACTTCATGATCATCTATGTTGACCCTCTGCCCGTAAGTCAGCTACCAGTGCTCCCTACAGATTGATTTAAGAGTTACATGTGTAAATCTCCCAGTTTTAGGAATTATATTGAAATATTATCCTCTGTGACATGTAGTTTTTGTTGCAGTTCTCTCCACTGTAATTTCCCAGCACTTCTAACTCCCACTCTTTTGACCCCCAGATGGTCTTCAAGTTGACCCATCTGAACATAGATCAGTGGATGGTGGTCCTGAAGCTTTCCTTCCCCGTCATCCTCATTGATGAGGTGCTGAAGTTTGTGGCCCGCAACTACATTGAGTGTAAGTAGCCTCACACTTTTGCACATTCACTCTAACATGTAAAAAACATATATATATATATATATATATCCCATTTCCTAAAATAACAGTTCTGATCTCTTATAAGAAGCTTGAATATATCTTCATTTATTAACACTGTCATATTTTTTTGTTATTCATTACTATTTTAACTAAGTGTAATTATTCTTAATCCTGTACTGTTTACATTTAATCTCTTCATCTGTCAACGAATTAATCATAAATTCAATATCGTCTGATTTCATCTGCCTTATCCTATCACTCCCTCATCATTAACTCACTTAACCCTTGTTGATTTCCAGACTAAATTCAGTCAACCCACCACCATTAGCCTGTAACTCAAGCCAGGTATTCCACAACTCAAACTGCTCTTGTTTTCACTGTGTATCTGTTGTTTGGGCACACGTTGGTGTATGTTTTGTTTTGTTGCGTATGTTGCTGCTCTTATGCAAATCAGTCCTCAGTGGTGTCGACTTCATATAATATCACACTCCTGTTGATGTGGAACTCTGTCTTCTCCCTACTACTTAATGCCGTAAATGAAAAATGAATATCTGTCACAAATTGACAAGGTGACACAATGACTAATGAATGAGTCATCACGCTGCTTTCTGTATCTGATGTCCTCCTGTGAGCTCTGTGTTTATACCGGCTCATGAGATGGCCAGTTTAATCACCTCTGAGTTTCTTCTGTCGGTGTCAGCAGTACAGCGTGTTTTTTGGGTTGTTTCTGTCTGTTGGTAAGAGTGTGACCGATGCCTGTTATAGTACCAATTTTGTAAAAAATAAATAAAAATAAAGGGCATGATATTGTTGGCGTCCCACAAAAAAGCCTTCGACAACACTTTATCTTAACCCTCCTAATTAAGATTTATAAGCAGAATATAAACATAGAAAACAATTGTTTATAACACAATAGTTGTAAGCAGATGTCAGTTCTTTTAAAATGTTTATTGATTATCAACAGATTTAACTCTTAGCAGGATGCTGGTATATTTGATTTGATTTGATTTATTGGGCTCCCCATTAGCTGGGGCCATAGCCACAGCTATTCTTCCTGGAGTCCACCCAAAACTTGTGCAGCTATACATTGCCGTGCATAATTACATTAAAAACAACCACCAAACAAAACAACATTCAATACATCGCAGAAAGAAAAACAACCAAAATAATATAAGTATATAGGCAGATAATGAATGACAACATAATAATACACAGTTGTAATTATATAAAATATGTCTTTCTAGTGTTTGTTAATAAACACTAAAAATGCTCTTATATCTGCTTAAAACTACACTATAATGTGTTTAAACCGTTTATTATATGTTTACATACTGCTTATAAATGGGGAAGGGGGTGTTGTGATAAAGTGTTACCAGACTTTTTATACAATATTATTAAATGGGATTGTCATGCTGTTCGTGCAAAATGACTTATGCTCCACCAACTTAGTTGTCTTGCTGCTTTCATTAGATTTGATGTTAAACAAACAATAATTCTGAAGTTGAAAGTTATTTTATACATTCCATCATGCTTTCTTAGTAAGGTTAGTTCAATTTTGGGGGTGCTTTCTAACAGTTTAACTTAGTAATGATCATATGTTTGTCTGCCAAGATAGTTTAAGTGTTGTTTCCATTTAATATGTCAAAAGTGTTGTCATCTCAATTTTCATTGTTGTCCAAAAATCCTTTCCCTTGTCTGATGTATCCATTTCTCTTTACCAGGTACAGAAGCTAAATAAAGATGTAGAAGAAGAGGATCGTAAGGGTTGGAGAGAAAGAGGCGGAGAAGAGAGAGATGAAGTTCAGAACCAAAGAGGGGAGCCAACCAATAGAAGAGAGAGTTGAAAACACAGGGAAAACGTAGGAAAAAAAAACAATAAAACTTGTCAAAAAATCTACATAAACATAGCCTCTGTATAAGGAAGGAGATTTGATTAAAATGAAGGGAAGTGTCCCTGTCGGAAAAGTATTCAAGTATTTAAGATTTTATTCTCAGAAATAAAGTATGTATTAAAAGTGATTTTTTGTTAAACTTGGATATTCTCAGCTGTTGTGTTTTTGTGTCATTTTCATATGATGGACTTTCCAGCTCATTACTTTTACTCTAGTCTTTGTTGCTGGTGTCTCATGCAGCCTCCCTGCTTTGGCTGGGCTCTGTACAGTGTGGTGTAGGGTTGCAAATTGACTTCATATGGGCAGAAAAACCACATGCCTCCAGCTGCCAGCGCTCTCTATAGGCTTAATGCAATCAGCAGGCTGTTAGGAGGTCTCGTGACATAAAATGGGCATGTCCACTCAGTCACAACACTTTTGGTCTTATATATTGTTTACGTGATAAGCTGCAATAAAGTGATGATTACAAACTCATGTACTTGTATTGTGGAGTACATTTTTATTGATCCTTTAAACATAACATTTGGATGTATCTACACATAAAGTGGTGCAGTGATTAGGGTGCTCTACATAAAGGATCAAACTAATTTATTTGTATTAATTTTTGTTTTGGTATTTAGCTTGTGCCAAATTTCTGACAGTATAGTGCTGCACAGTGTCAGTCCACAGGTCTTTGGTTTGTAGAGCTGCATCCGTTTGGAAAAGCCAAAATCTGTTAGATGAGGGTCCTGAATGGTATGTTGACTTCCTTCATTTGCTTTTCATAATCTTCATCAAACATCTTTGATTGCTCGGGTGTAAAATGGTTTCTCCAATCCCCTACTTCACCTGTAAAGAGAGAAAATGATAATAGAAGAGAGAATACAACGTTAGATATATAAATCAAGTTCTTTAATTATTTTCCCTAAAAGCATCTATTGTTGAACATTAGGGCTGCAACTATCGACTATTTTCCTTATTTCCTGATTTTTTTTATTGATGGTTTGGTTTATGAATAATCAGAAAACAGTGGAAAATGTCCCGAGCTGACGTCTTTAAATAGTCCAAAATTCAATAGTCAAATTACTACACTACAAGATAAAGACAAACGGTGAAGCAATTAATAGTTAAAAAATAGTTTCAGATTCATTTTCTGCCTTTAGACTAATCATTTAATCAACTATTTGTTTCAGCTATTTTGAGCATAAAGTTATTATAGTCTATAAAAAAAAAACAAGCAAAAGCAAGAAATCCAGAAACCTCTAGGGAGCGCCAGAGATAATGTATAATGTGAAGTACAGGGAGAAGACAAAATATGACACAATCCAATAACAGAGTAGTGTGTCGTGTCTTTGTGAGGCTTATGCTGTTGATTTAACTGCATTACATTATAAGGTAGTAATGGGAGTGAGACAATGTGTTCATGATATTGTATTCACCCACTGCAGATCACTCACCCTAATTTTGAAACCTGGACCTTTGGAATTGGTACATGCCCTGCCCTGCTCATTTTATTTTATTATTTTGATCAATATCTTGCTTCTGGACAAGACTAGAAGCAGATTGATGCACCTTTTCTCATGAAGGGGGAGATTGAGTGATCAAAAACAGGAGCTGGGATACAGGAGTAGTTGGCCATCGGGTTCTCCTTCATGTTCTTAAAGGACGTGAGCTCCACAATTCGGCTGATGACCTCATCAGAGACCGACAAGTCCAGGTACCTCATGATGCGCTCCACTTCACGCCGAGGATTCTGGGGATTAAATATGATGGTAAGAGTACATATAACATGCTTTGGTAATATTGAGTCCATATGTTATCCGTACCTCTTTCATGTCCTCGTAGAAGAGGTAAAGGATATTCTTCTTCTCTCTCTCCATCCAGTAACCTTTCACATGGTCATACCAGGAGCCCCATGCCACTGTGGAAACAGAACTCATTGAGCATCTTTCATGGTAACATTACATGGTAACATTATACTTTGTATAGTTTTAATAATGTTAATAAATGTACTTATCTTTATAGATCAATTATAAGTCATTGACTTTTGGGTTGCCTCTTTTATTCATCAAGAAGACTCACCGATAAACAGTTAATCCACTTACCTTCTGGGCCAGGGCTGCAGGGATCTGGACCAACATCCATTTTTTTTGACAACATGTTAATATTTACAACTGCTGGCTTGATGTATTGCTGCAATAACACTTAGACATTTATAATTGCAGACGTCTTAGTTGGCTAATTTTGTGAAGATTCTCTGTAGGCTCACAACAAACGGCAACTTTCACATACAAGTAGCCATGCTGTCCATTGTTAAAATGACATTAAAATATAGATGAAATATGAAGTCATAATAAATCAATAAATGTTTTTTTACAACAATTCCACAAGGTCTGCAGTTGCAAATGTTAATAAGTTGCTAATAAATAAATATAGTTCCAGGTGTTGTGGAGCCCTTTTCCAGAAGGTAAGTGGTCTAACAGTCCATTGCAGCAATCCTCCTGATGAATTAAAGAGCTAAAGAAATCTAAACAAGTGTCATGCTACAGCTGGCTAAACACCAGTTGAAGGGATTTTTCACAATCTGGAAACCCAAAAGATTTTCTTATTAATCTCATATAACTGATCTGTAAAACATTAGCCAATGATTAGCTATTAGTTACAATGTATAAACCATTGATAACATTGCCTCAATAGAGAGTGGTTTGATATTTGATATTAACAGTTAACATACTTCAAAACCTGACCATTTGAATTAAAATGCATCTGTGGCAGTACAGTAGCAGTTGGTGTATTGATGGCACCAAAGCAGAAACAAAGTTTAAAAATACGCAGTTGAAATTCTTTTGGAACATTTTCTTCTAATTGGCATTGCCTTCACTCTGCAGCCTTGCAGGATGCTGCTAATCCTGTCATGGCCATTGAGGCATACTATGTTTTTCATGGGGAAAAACAGTGAGGTAAGGAATGTATTCTTCTAAGGTGTCAACCACTTTTACACATTTCAATTTGTTACATAAGAAGAAAATGCATAAGAACTTCTGGCTGGTGCAGTGGGTGAATGGACCAGTTTGGTTGGAAGCTTTGTGCAAACGGGATCAACCAGTTTGAATAAAAGTAAAACAATGGGATTTAATCTACTTACACTCTCCTCGCATGAACTTCAGTATGTAGCCTTCCCAGGGTCCTGGGTCAGGCTGGGTCATATTCATACAATCAAAATGGAAGTAGCTCACCAGGTTGTCTTTAGCATTGCGTGCCACGTAGATAGCCTTTACACACATATAAAACAAAAATGGATATACGGCAAAAATGCAGGCAATGGGTAACCTATTTGTATGGCATTGTATTGTTAACCTCTCTTCTCATTTATCAGCATTGTTATCATGAACCTTTTACCCAGTCAACATGCATTTACTGTTTAGTGTAAAGCAATAAAATTCACTGCAGGATTTTGCTCTCAGTTGAATCTGACAGATTGAGCCTTACCTTGCACTTGTTTTCCCAAAATCCAGGAGGCACCAACTGAAAAGGAAGATGTGTTTTGATGATTCTTGGAGGATCCATTTCCTTCAGAAGATCAAGACCTGAAACATAAGTTCAGGGAAAAGGATATGTGCATATTAAAGAGTTGAACAATTTGTTCCATACTATCTCAGATTCCATGCTCTACTAATGTTACATAAATCCCACTCTAATGCACAAAGACTGACTTAAAACTAGCACTATTTAAGCTACTTTTTAACTTTAGAACAAATATATGGGATGTCATAAAAATAAAGTGTTCAAACAAAAGAGGACCTGGTGTATCAGAGACAATTAGTTTATCTTAAATAACAGCATTTAAACTTAACTTTAATCTGGACGCCACCCTCATTTTAAATAAACAAGCAAAACTTAAATTAATCAACTGAACCTCGTAATCGCAGGGCTACCATGGGTGTTATTTTCCTCTGTGTGACTAAATGATTTTTTACACACAAACCATGGAACAAAATACTTTATAAATGAGGATTTATTGAACTTACAACTAAAGACTAACTACTAAACAGACTAAATGCCTCCTATGAAGTTAAAGTGGTCATCAGCCCTTTGTCCACTGTGACTTGGTCAATCCCTCCAGTAGGCCCTCAGACCCAAAGAGACCTAAAACAAGCAAGAGTGCATCCTTTGCTCCTTCCTTACAATGTACGCTATTCTAGATTGAGAAGTCTTGTGCTGCCCATGTGATCACATTACATCAGATGCTGTTCTGAGGAACAATACACAGTGCATTCTATGCCTATGCCTTACTGACCCCGATTAAGACGGAAGAAACAATCCTCCAGGAATTGAATTTGTAAGGTCTGACATGGCACAGTCAGAACTAGTATTTGGTAATAATATCTTACGTTTTAACAAAAACTTGTGGTAACAAAGTGCACTTGAAGACAGACTTAATTAAAACTGGTGAATACAATCAGACACATACCAACATAACCACCTAAATACACACCTGAGGGTATGGGTGGCGGGGAGAAGATCTCTAGGAAAGGACTGCGGATGGGTGTTGGGGCTCGTTTGCAGGCCTCTGCATCTCCGTTGTGTAAAAGAAGGTCAACTATCTCCTGGGTCCATGTGGTCCCTTATGTCCCAAAAACACAAATTAACACTGACATGATCCTGCACCCACACCAAAATAACCAAAATATTTACTCAAGTCCTAGAATTGTTTTTCACCTATGTGACACTGTTACACATTGAAAGGACAAACTTGAGTATTAAGGGAATTTGGTCCCCCTTATCAATTTGAATGTTAGCCCTCACTCTTCAAGAGGATTGGTCTAGAGCTTTACTTGAATTTGTGTAGTTTATGTACTTTCTCATTGATTTTCTGTTTGTTTTGTCAGCTTAATTATCCTGTTCTGTGATCTGTTGTAAGATCCTTTACTTAAGTAAAAGTAGCAGTGCCACACTGTGCAAATACTCCATTGCTAGTTAAAGTCATTGAAAATTTAAAAAAAAGTACTTTACAAACGAAGTAACCAACAAAAGTAGGCTATAAAAAGTAAAGTTACTCATAATCCAGAAAAAAATGTCTCATGTGAGTGTTTTCAAATTTATATTATATTATTTGGAATATTATAAATGTTGCATAATGTGTAAGTAGCATTTTACTGTTATTTGTCAAGACGGAGCTAATTCTAACTATTTTAGTTTTATCCATAACAATGCATTTATAAGATTATCATATGTTTTGTATGCAAACTCTTAATCTCAAGCTGTCAAATACATGTAGTGCAGTACAAAGTACAATATTTTCCTATGATATATGGATGAGTGGGACTTTAAAGTAGCAGAACTTCAATAAAAATGCAAATGACAAAAAAAGTCCTGTCCAAAACTGATTACCTACATAGACCTAAACTAGTAGGCCTACCTGCTTTTGGGTAGGTGGCGATGAGAAGGTCTGAGGGCTCCGGACGGAAAGCCCAGATGGAGTCCCAGTTTTTGGCGATGAGGTTCATGATAGGAATTCCTCTGACTGGGATGAGAGGGAAGCGATATACGGACGCGTACGCCTTCTTAATGGCTTCGCTGTAGGACAATTTTTCTTCCTCCGACATGACTGATACTGTCAAAAGTTTAGTCTAGGAAACCAAAAACCAGACGCCAAAATGTGACTGTAAAATGGCTCAGGCGAGGCCAGTACGTGCTTCTTCCCGAGCTCGTGTTTTCAGCAGCTCCTCTTTCAGATGGCTTTTGGTCCTTTGTCAAACGTGCACACTTGATTTGCTTTTATACACCGTTAGCTGTCTCCAAATCTCTTCCTGCTTGATCACTGTTTACTCATTATCGTGACTCATTATATCTTTACTATCTCTCCTATCTGCTGGAAAGGAACTATCGGTTTAGTCTCTTCTTGATTTCTTCTGCTTTTCAGCCTAAATCCTCTCAAACATCTGAAAAACAATCCCTCCTGAACTCCCAGCTGAAGCCGAAATGCTTCAGTCACTGTCACTTTCTTTTCACCCTCTTTCTATCTTTGTAATCTGGCAGTCTGAGCTTGTGCCAGGTTCTTGTCTGTCTGCGATCACTGGAACTTTCAGACCTACACTAAAGTGCTCTTATGTAACATTCCCAGTTACGTATGAATTCCACTTCTGCTCACAATACTATCTGAACTGCTTGCTATGTAATTTGAGGAAAGGACAAGGGAGGGTCTTAAACGAGCCCGACACACCACATGGAAGCAAACTACAAACAGAGTAACGATTTACTGGCTATTTAATCTGAGAGCGGTTAATTGGTAACACAGGCTGCTGGTGCACCAATGTACATATATTAATGCTTAGCCTAACTAATGCACTGATGGAATGCATATTATGATAATAATAATAATAATAATAATAATAATAATAATAATAATAATAATAATAATAATAATAATACAAACACCCAGCAGCACCTGAAAGTGCCAGATATGGCTTGTAGCATTTGAGTCATCAGTGCTCTGAGTAGACTATCTTCCATGAAATATCTCTTTTCATGTCCAATTACATTCATGCATTTATATTTTCATAATAATAATTAATATAATATTGTTGTTATTCTCTCTCTCTCTCTCTCTCTCTCTCTCTCTCTCTCTCTCTCTCTCTCTCTCTCTCTCTCTGTTTGTATATATACATATATATTTCCGGCCAATAGATTTTGAAATATTACAACAAAGCCAAAACTCTGTTGGTGCTTGAGGGACGGGGTCATAAAAGGTCATAAAAGGTCATAAAAGGGGCAATACATGCAGCTGACCAAAAATCAACATTGATTCAAAGTTTGTCTTTTCAAACATTGAAAAAAACACAAAGAATTATCAACATTGATTCAATATTATTTAGCCTTGAATATTCAACCTAAACAAAAATGATGATTCTGATGGAATTTCAACATTGAATCAATGTCACCATACTATCTGGGAAGCTATTGCTAGCTCATTAATTAGGTCTGTCATCATGGATTAATTCACTATCAACATCTAGCATGAATATGTGTTTATTACCACAATTGGTCGAAGCTAGCTATGTATTTACATTTCCAGATTAGGGTTAGGAAAAAGATTGTGGTTAAAACACTCCAGAGGAACGAACAAGCGTTTCCTTTGTTAAAGTATTTTGTTTTTGCCGCAAAGTGAACTTAAAAGCGCTGTGTTTTATGTTGACACCACGTTGTGCTATTTGATTTTGAGCTTATTTTCCATTGAATATTGAAGTGCATATTTGAATATTTTGGCATGGCTGGCATGGTGTTGGAAGGGGGATTTAGTTCTTCCATGTTTTGCTTTGTTGTGTATGATCAAAAATGGTTATTGGTTATTGGTTTTGATAGTGCCTGGTAGGCCACACATTCACATTAATGTTTGAGGTATATGGGACAGTTGCACAGTGAATGCAATGGCAGAGAAAGTGTTTCAAGGAGGGGTTAGTTGGCTGCATGCAAATATTAAAGGCATTAGGTAATAAACAGATGCACCAGTTCATCTGGTGCAGTGGCTTTCTGGTTGCAGACGGCTGTAAGTTGAAATCCATGGCTTCGACCAAAAACACATACATTTGCAGTATTATTAATGCTAGATGTTGATAGGGAATTAATCCATGATGACAGGCTTAATTACTAGCAATTCCTGTATGACTCAGTCTGTATGATGAGTCATTAACTTGTGATGATCTGTGCATTAGTTAACCATAATGAATATATATTTGTGCACCAGTATTGTAAAGTGTTACCAATATTTCTTACAAATAAAAATCTTTCTGTAAGAGAAACTGAAACCCACCTCCTTTGGACCCAAACTTTTACAGTGAAAAAAACAAACAGTGGCAGTAAAAGATTGACAAAGGTCTGCTCTTCTTATTTTAGCTTTAATAAACTTGCAAAGTAGAAACATTGTACATTTGTAGACATGTAGCTGGACAGTTAGCTGGACATGAATTTGGTTGTGCCCAGAGTGCTCAGTTCAGCGAGAAGCAGTTTGTTTATACACATTCCAGGATTTCCACACTCCATATCCTGCTGAAGGTAAAAAAATATATTTTCACAGAAAATAAGCTCAGTGCGACAGTTGCCTGAAGCAGTCAAACATTTTGAAATCTGTCTTTTAAAGTGCAGACACATTAGAATAAAAGTAAAGTTTAAAGCAATCTGAAGCTTAAATTTTGAGCTAAGTACAATGAGAGTTAAAGGTCCCATATCATGCTCATTTTTAGGTTCATACTTGTATTTTGGCTTTCAACTAGAACATGTTTACATGTTTTAATGTTTAAAAAAAACATTATTTTTCTCATACTGTCTGACTGAATGTACCTGTATTCACCCTCTGTCTGACACACTGCCTTTTAGTGCCTGTGTTTTTAAGATCTGCATGGTCATCTGCATGTGCTCTTGGCGTCTCTGCACCATCACTGCAGCCGGGGAATGACTGTAAGGATGCTGTAGCAGCACTTTCTACCTAGGCTATAGTCTATGTCCTTGACTTTCCACTTCCGGGATTGCTCCGTTGCCTCATTTAGGCCGGATATCCGTTGCCTTGGGCTTCCTTTGTGTTGGCATTTTAAACTCTGGTCGCTATATGAGGACTATGGTGAACCTTTTCTCAGATCTCTGCAGGGTAAATCCAGACAGCTAGCTTGACTGTTTGTCCAATCTGAGTTTTCTTTTGCACGACTAAAACAACTTTTGAACGTACACGTATTCCACCGAAACAAGTTCCTTCCCGAGGCTACTTTGTAGCGGCACCGCTGCTTTTCCCGGTGCCTATACCGCCCAAGACGATTGTGATTAGTTTGAAGAAATGCCAATAAACCAGAGCACGTTTTTCTCCCATCCCGGGAATGCTATGTGGACTAGCCAGACCCTCCTCCGCAGCACCGCAGTGGAGAAAGGTCTGGCAAAGCGAGACTAACCTATATATAATATAGCTGTTACATCACAACCGTATGGAAGTCCTGACGGCTCTTTTAAAGGCACATTTTCTGATACATTCACAGTACTTATATATAGCACCTAGACCTCCTTTATAATCAGAAAAGACATAGTTTCTCACTTTTCACAATATGGGACCTTTAAAATAAGTAGAGTTTACTACTGTTTGTTTTTCTATAAAGATGAAAAAAGTTAACACGGAAATTAAAAAAATACATTCTTCGTCGGGGAGTGTATAAAACTAAATTATTTTGGATCTCATGAGCTAACAATTCTTTTAGATCAGATTGAAATTTAGATTGGAGGCTTCACAGTGTGGAGGTTTTCTAAAACACTCAAACAGAGCTGTAAGTGAACAACAAGACTCGGCCTGACGGACAGAGGAAGACGTGGAATTAAACATGCAGACAGGATTTTAAGAGAGTTTTGCAAGGACAATAAGAGAGATTACAATAAAGAAAAGGGTTTCCTCACTGATTTCATGCTTTTGCCTTCACAAGTTTTCAATTTACAAAACAAACAGACACAGTAGAGAGTACAGTACAAAAGGCAGGTTTAGGCAGTAAAAGCAGACTTGGCACTGGACTGAATAAAGGGAACCACCTTCTGTGAATCCTCTACAGTGATTAACTTTTCAATGCAGGAATAAGTCATTTTTTAAAATTGAGAGGTTAAAAAAAGAGTTTAAAAAGTCAGAGACCTTGGCAGCTACTGGAGACATGGGGTGGGACTTCTGTAAAGCAAAATAGAAGGTCAGCATGGTCAGTTTTCAACAGGGTGGCTACTAGTAAAATATTTTACTGGGATTTGTCTGTTGGAGGGGAGGTGAATGAGTATCTGAAATATTTTTACAGGGGATGTTAAAAAACTTAAGAGACCGGTTGAACTTTCTTAAATTTAAAAGCATTTATGTATTCATCATAGCTTTTAGTTTTGAGTTTGTGAGTATAAAATAACAGTACAGGATTTTTACTATTGTCTTTGACTTGGGTCCAAAATGGCATGTGTAGCAGTTTGATAAGTACAGGCCCAGTTATCCAAAAGCAATTAAGTAACATTTTAATTGGCTCACATCATGAAGTGATCTGAAGTGATCTTCCTTTTCTTTCTCATACCTATTTTATTAACATTGTTGGAGGGAGCGTGAGACCTAAGATTTTCATTGCCAATGACTGCTTCCCTGTAATTGTTATGATAAATAAATACCTTAAACTTTGAAATGAGAGGGAACAAAATCAAAGAATACAAATGAAATTCGTTTTTTGTCTGGTGTAAATCTCAAGGAACATTTTGTTTACCTCTGACTGGCATTTACTTCAGTCTGCAGCCTTGCATTGTGCTCCTAATCTCCTCATGGCCACTGAGACATTGTAATTATCCCATGAGGAAAAACAGTGAGGTCAAGAAATCAACTTATTTATTCATAGCGTCACAGAGCCCAGAAGTTGCCTACTATTGTGGTGTCTTAAATAGTAATGCTGTGATGCTGTATGAAGAGGAATCCGCCGACACTGTTCTTGATTATAAAAAGGTTTATTACAAGCAAAGATTCAGCATCAATTTTACAAACTCCTGCAGAGAGCTTGGAGAACGACCAACCCAAATTCTTCCAAAAGTCGTTCTCCCTTTTCTTTGTGTGAACAACGTATATATCCTATGCATTGTATCAACATAGGACGTAATTTTGTAAGTATATCATTGGATGGATAACTGACCAATTAATGCCTGTTATCTGGCACAACTCCAAAAAAGGTCTCTTCTGTCTTGGGGGGACCCCTACTCATGTTAACAATTTCCAGATGTTCTCAGTAAATGTAGAGTAAAGTTCATAGGACTCCCTTATAACAAACCTTTAAGCAAAGTTTATAGAAAGTTATAGAATGGTCATATACTACACTATCTTATTAAAAGCGTTTGAGAGATGGTTCTCTCACTTTCTCTGGAGACAGATGTTTTGGAGACTTCATCATGACGAGTCCGATTTCAGATTAAATACAGCTTTATTCAATATTGCACACAACACAACATTGAAGGAGATAACCATGTGTACACACAAGATGCATGTACCCAGAGTGTCTCTCAGATCATAGGATTGCTATAGATTTTATACTTTCTGGGGCCGCCCCCCAGGAAACCCCATCTGGAAACCCTTACATGATCTCATCATAACAACTATATGTTCCCAGACTCTATTAGCCTTAGATCTCATGTAGGCTTCTTCTAAGGTCATAGGTTAACTGTGCCTAAACTTGTTATTCACTATAGAATGACAGAAAACATAACACTCTTGACAGCTGTTCAATCAGGGCCTCTTCTGTATCTGTGATTCTCATATGTCCACATCTGGATCAGATCCCACTTCTCACGCAGACCAATAGTTCACATCTGAAATCCTACATAGCCCTTTATGCAACACATTATGAAACATATGAAATATGAAATTACATTAAATTTTATGCAGACGTGGATTATACCACCTATCAGCATTGTACAAATAGTAATAATCTGTTTAATTGAAGGTGAATTGACTCTCTAGTCTGGCTATCACCAGACCAAGCTCAATCTTTTAAGATTGAACATTAGTCTGGGGAGTCTGCTCTGTATTTTCTCTGCACAAGAGGCAGGATCAACGGGCATTGTACGCGATTGGATAGTCCTTCAACCAATCAGACTAGGGGTGGGCGATACTGGGAATTTTGGTATCGATCCGATACCAAGTAAATGCAGGGCTAGTATCACCGATACCGATAGGCCTACCGATACTTTTTACTTGTAACGTCACGATCATTGAATAATTTTGTGATTTTGCCTTTAGTTAGTTGATTATGACTATGATAAAACACAGGACAAATATTTTAGGCAAATCTAAATGTTTTTATTTACTAACTAGAACAATATAAAACAATGTAACGGTATAAAAATATTAAAATAATATAACAAAATATAAATATAACAAAGTCAACAACACAACCAAAAATACCTTCCATTACACACAGATATCTGTGAAAAATAAAGTCAGTTGTGCAAAATAAGTAAACAAAAGCCACAATGTATAAAAATATGAATATTACAATATAAACAACACAACAAAAAATCATCACGGGCTTCTCTCACTGTTGTGACTCTCCGCTCTCCGGCAGAGCAGGGAGGGAGAGAGAGAGAGAGAGAGAGAGAGAGAGAGGTGCGCTGTTTGCACATTGCTCACAGACTTGGAGAGACGCTGTGCTCGTATGAACTCGGAGAGAAACTACAACAAAAGTATCGATCTCATCAAGACAGTATCGATCCGATACCAATACTCATCTTGGTATCGATACTATCGATATTTAGATCGATACGCCCAGCCCTAAATCAGACCAACGATTCGGGTGACATAGCAGCCAGTGTTGTCAACTTATAGCGACTTTGTCGACTTTTCAGACCCCCTTAGCGACTTTTTTTCAAAAAAGCGACCAGCGGGCACGCAAGGTATTTCTCTCCTGTGGCCGCCAAAACAGTCTCCTCTCTCTTCTGTTCTGTGACTCACTGAGGAGGAGCAGCCCCTCCTCCCCTCTCTCTTTATGTGCAGCAGCACTTCGCCCAGTGCACAGGCAGGTAGAAAATGGAGAAGGGACCGAAGGGACAGGGTGCAGGGGCCGTTGTAGAGAGACAGTGGGAGGCGACGGGAGAAAGACGCCGCTGAGCTAGCCTTTGAGAATTCTTTATCGATCTCTTCCCTCCCTTTGTAGAATTTCTTTTATTTACTTCAAAGATATGCTACCTAAGTAATAATTATAAGGTCAAATTAATTGCTGTATTGAATTTGTGATTATTTGGCTAAAGATTTCTATTTCTTTCTATCTGCCTTGCTGACACAACCACCACTAAGCGTTATGCAAATGAGTGCGTAATGACGTCACACATATGCAAATGAACGTGTGACATCATCTAGCTACTTTTAGTGACTTTTGGAGCTAGTGCTAGCTACTTTCATTGGAAAAGAGTTGGCAACACTGATAGCAGCGACAGGCAGCGGCATCAACGGGTTGCTGCGGTTCTGTGGCCGCTATGTTGAATCAAAGAATTTCTAATAAGGACAGGCTTTGGTTGAATGTAAACATGAAGCTGCTTGGTGGCTTCTCTATCGTCATCGTGTTAAACCCGCCAGCCGAAGTCACGGCCTTCTACGTCCAGTCCATGGGACCTATCTTTCGAAAAAATATGAACGCGAGTCAATGGATTGAATTGGATTGGATGAATTGAGCCATGGATTACAAATATGATGTTCGTCAATTTAAAAGATAATTTTTCAACCGAAGAAAGTCTCAGTTAGCCGTAGGCATATGACCACTTAGTTTTGTGTGAAACCGCTCAGTGAAGTACATCTCTCGTCTGACACAATTTACGTCACCTAGCTTGATGCTCAACTTGCTCGCTAGCTAGCTAGCTTAGCTCTGTTCCACAACACATGTAACGTTATCTTAACATCTTACCTGACGTGTTTTATCCAGGGAAGTGTTTTCAGCAGATAAACAAAAGAACAAGCAAAATCCGCATACTCATTTGAGTAACGTTACAGCGAGACGTCATCCATGCGACTTTGGAGTATGTAGTCTTTCTAATTACGGATTTTCACAGTCTCATACTTTACTACAACAGTTTAACAATAAACTGAGACTTTCTTGACTTGAGAAATTATCTATTAAACTGATGAACATCATATGTGTAATTCATGGCTCAATTCAAACGGGATCAAAAAATAATTTGTCTTTCCCCATTCACTACCGTTCATATTTTTTCCAAGTTAAGGCAAAGAGTATAGAAGTACCTTTTTGGTTAAGGTGCCATGGTGGTCCACCGGAAGGGGAGGGACTTCGCCTCTCTATAGCGCGCCGGGTGGATTAGCCAGTTTGTGATTGGCAGGGTTGGGTAGTAACGGATTACATGTAATCTGGATTACGTAATCAGATTACAAATATCAAGTAACTATAATCAACCCAGATTACAATAAAAAAATGTGTAATCAGATTACAGTTTCATTGTTGAAGATTACCTGATTACATTTTATCATGCAAACAATGCAACTTTTTTATGATAGCCTATGTTTTAATTTGACAAGCAGTTCATTTGTTTGTCCTCTAGATGTCACTATCATTCAATTGCCTGTGTAGTTTCTTGACAAGAAAAAGGTTCAAATCAAAACTCAATATGAAGGAGCTGTCAACGTCAAAAGATAGACCCGTTTCAGTTGGGAAAAATGTGTTTACTTTAGTTGGGAATATCACCACAACTTTGATTTAAAGACAGTGGAAAATAATAATGTGTATGTTGTGTGGAAGTTGTGCAAACCAAAAGTATTGTCAATGGCGCTAACATCTACTTAAAATCTGAAGAAACACTTGGAGGTAAATTGAACATATTTAATGAATATAAACATATTACTGTAATTGATCAAATCTAAAACCAGTCTTATATTATTGTGGATAGATCTTCCACCAAGAAACCCAGACTGAGTTTCATTTATATCTGGGACAAACCTAATTTAAGTCTAGTTGCAATACATCCCGAAAGCAGTTTATAGTCTGTGTTGAGTAATGTAATTGGTCTAAGATTATCTAGTACTCTTTTATCCTTGCCAGGCTTTGGAATAATAGTTATCGAACCTTGTTTCATAGTTGCCATCAATTCTCTTCTCTCTATGCATTCTTGTAGTGCCTTGAACAGCATATTTCTAATATCATTCCAAAAAAACTTATAAAAGGTAGCGGTGAGTCCATCAGAGCCAGGTGATTTGTTTACTGACAATTCAAATTAATTAACAGCATCTAATTCTTCTATTCTTAAATCTGATTCACAAATTCCTTTAAATACATCATCAATGGTATGAAATGTATGACTTTGTCAAAGAAGCTATTGGAATCAGTACATGAGTATGCAGATGTATAGAGCTTACTGTAAAAAATGAAAACTTCTTTTTCTATTACTTTAGTTTGGTTACATTCTGTTCCATCTATCAATAAGCTTGTAATCGCCTTCTTTTCTTGTCTTCTCTTTTCTAAGTTGCAAAAATATTTTCTCCCTCCTCAATCCATTTAGCTCTTGACCTTACAAATGCACCTTGGGCTCTTTTAAGATATATGTTATCTAGTTGGGTTTGTAATTTCATTAGTTTCTCCTTGTCTTCACTACTCAGGCTTACTACAACACTGACTGATTTCATAAAACAAGTTGCTTTCCTCTTTTCTCCTTTCCTATTAAGATCTTTGCTGAATTTTATAGAAAATTCTCTAACTTTATATTTTACATATTCCCACTTACAGTTGTGTTCAAAATAATAGCAGTCCAACATCACAAACCTCATAAATCAAATGTTTTGGTAGAAGTGATATTTCAACATGGCAAATAATTTACTAGTAAGTGTTGTAGAGTCATAGAAAACCAACAGGCCCAACAGTCATGACATGCATGCTGCTCATTCTGTGTAACTGAATCTGTAATTGAAAGGGGCATGGTCTACTTAGTGAGGTGATTGATTCTGTGAAGAAACAGGTGTCAATTATGGTCCGTATTTAAGGAAGGAAGGAAGCAAATGTTGTGCATGCTGGTTATAGTGTATTTCACACTGAAATACTCAGCAAAATGGGTCGTTCCAGACATTGCTCTGAGGAACAGCGGACTTTGATTAAAAAGTTGATTTGAGAGGGGAAAACGTATAAAGAAGTACAGAAAATTATAGGCTGCTCAGCCAAAATGATTTCACATGCTTTGAAATGGCATCCAAAGCCTGAACGACGTGGGAAAAAACGGTCAACCATTCGAATGGTTCGAAGAATAGCCAAAATGGCAAAGGCTCAACCAATGATCAGCTCCAGGAAAATCAGAAGTTACCTGTGAGTACTGTTACGATCAGAAGAAGGCTATGTGAAGCAAAGCTATCAGCTAGAAGCCCCCGCAAAGTCCCATTGCTGAAAAAAAGACATGTACTGAATAGGTTGAAATTTGCCAAAGGACACATTGACTGGCCAAAGGAGAAATGGTGCAACATTCTGTGAACTGATGAGAGCAAAATTGTTCTTTTTGGGTCTAGGGGCCGCAGACAGTTTGTCCGACGACCCCCATGCACTGAATTCAAACCACAGTACACTGTGAAGACAGTAAAGCATGGCGGTGCAAAAATCATGTTATGGGGATGTTTCTCATACTGTGGTGTTGGGCCTATTTATTGCATATCAGGGATCATGGATCAGTTTCAATACATCAAAATACTTGAAGAGGTCATGTTGCCTTATGCTGAAGAGGAAATGCCTTTGGAATGGTTCTTTCAACAAGACAGTGACCCAAAACACACCAGTAAGCGAGCAAAGTCTTGGTTCTAGATGAACAAGATTGATGTTATGGAGTGGCCAGCCCAATCCCCAGACCTCAATCCCATAGAAACCTTGTGGGGTGACATAAAAAATGCTGTTTCTGAGGCAAAATCCAGTAATGCAGAGGAATTGTGGAATGTAGTTCAATTGTCCTGGGCTGGAATACCTGTTCACAGGTGCCAGAAGTTGGTCGACTCCATGCAACACAGATGTGAAGCAGTTCTCAGAAATAATGGTTATGCAACTAAATATTAGTGCAGTGATTTAAAGTAAAGCAAACCCTTGAGACATTTTTCAGTTTATACAGTAAATGTTTGAGTTTGTAAAGAAAAATGCAAATACTGCTATTTTTTTGAACAGCCTAATATTCCTTTTTCTTCACTTTCTGTAAAGGTATAACACAAACTTGATCAATTTTGGTCATGTTTTGATTTGGAATTGAATGTGCAGTGTTCCCAATGCATTGATATTATGGAATTAAAAGCTATTCTAAGGATTTTGAGAATTATTGAGCTTTTTTTAAACACACTGCTATTATTCTGAATCCAACTGTATTACAATAGTTATTTATGGATTCGCTAGTTTCAATTTCACTTATTTTTTTTGTGATCAAATTTTTATTTTATTTTAAAGAGACAGTACGTGCAGGTATGTATACGCCTCAAAAATAAAGCACAAAACATATATTCACATATCTGCCTATACATATACGCAGAAACGTGTAATTAGCAACTACGATAAGGAGGAAAAAAATAAATAAATAAATAAAATAAAATAATTAACTAAATAAAACCCCAGACATAACCCACCCACCCCCTGGATCCAGAACTTCAAATCTCGGTTACATATTAAACCTGAAGCCCGCGGAGGGTAGTTAAAAGAGAATGCCAAGCCTCTATTGCTGACTCTTTTGCTCCGTGGACTCTAGCTGTCGACAACTCCAAGTAAACAATATCCAAATATGTTAAAACCCAAGCTCGAAAAGAGAGCGAATGTGGAGGTTTCCAACGTGTGGCAACTAGTTTTTTTGCAGCAGTAAGTCCAGCCAGCAATGCTTTTCTCTTATTCAGTGTCAAATCCTGCCTTGACAGATCATTCAAAATAAGTGTAGCAGGCGAGCAGGGCAATCTAATCTTAAACAACCTAGAGGTTAAAGGCAACCATCTTCCAAAAGTCGGCCACTGGGGCACACTCCCAAAACATGTGAAAATAACTGCCTATCACTTTGGAGGAACAGAAAGTGCACGTAGGATCGTCAATAACCTTCATCAAATGGAGCTTCCTAGGAGTTAAATATACCCTGTGTATATAATTGTAATGTATTTGCTGATGATCAGGGTTTCTGGATGCTAAGCCCACACTGATCCACACTTTATCCCAATCAAATGTAGGTTCCAAATCTGGAACATCTCTCCTCCACACCGTGTCCAACGCCAGAGGTCTGTAAGCATACCGCAGCAAGAACCAGTAGTGTCTCGACACAAAACCCCTTGTACTCCCAGCAGAGTGGAACAATTTTCGAAATGGGTGTGGTGTAAGAGGGGCCTGTAAAGGGGCACCATTGCTTTTCAAAGTCGATCTCAGCTGCAAATAAAAGAAAAAGGAGGTACGTGGTATACCATGTTTAATACATATGTTCTGAAAAGTAAGTAACCCTGCCTCCCCATAAATATCGCCGAGTGTGCAAATGTTTTTTTTTTCCCAATCAGGAAATCGAATAGGGCGACCGCCAATTAACAATCTCTCATTGTTAAATATTGGAGAGTGTGGGTCCCAAACAGAAGAGCAACCAGCCAATTTCTCCACCCTCCTCCATATCAGTAGCAAATGTGAAATCATAGGACCAAATCTCAAACGGCAGTGATGGGATGAGATTTTGGAATGCAGAATGTTAGTAAACGAGTATGGAGCTATCATCCGCTCCTCCAAAGCTCGCCAAGACACTTGAGCATCAGATTGAAACCAGGATAGGAGAGGTCTAAGTGTGAAGGCCCACTCATAGAACTTGAAGTTTGGGAGGGACAAGCCACCAGCTTGCCTTTCTCGCTGCATAGTGGTGAGCTTAATGCAAGATCGTTTGCCATGCCACAGAAATTTATTTATTGCTGATTGTAATTTGCTCCAATATTGAGGGGGCGGGGGAAGGGGGAGCATCAAGCTGACGAAATTGACTCTGGGCAGAATATTCATTTTAATTATGGCTACCCTGCCACGAAGTGAATTTGGCAGGTTAATCCACCTGTCCAAATCCGCCACAACTTTGTTAAGTGTGTTACAAAAATTGTTTTTAATGATAGTCTGTATGGAGGAAGAGATATCTATCCCCAGATAAGTGAAGCTTTTAGTGACTGGAATAGATGCAGGGATGGGAGCATTACACATCGCCTGATTTAAAGGTAGCAAAGCTGATTTCTGCCAGTTTATTTTGAAACCAGAAAGTTTACCGTAATGTTCAAAGGTTGACAAAACATGTGGGATACATTGCACTGGGTTATTTATATACAATAAAACATCATCTGCATAAAGTGAGATGTGATGGCGTGTTCCCCTAATAGAAATTGGAGAGATTGTGGGTGAGCCACGGATGGCTTGCGCCAGTGGTTCAAGAGAGAGGGCGAATAACAGAGGGCTAAGAGGGAATTTCACTTATTATTTCTTTTATTTTTGCACAGTAATCCTTATTTTTTTAGCAAATTAGTATTACATTTCCAGTACCCTTTGTTGTTTTTTTTCCTACAGGTTGAATTTAGTGTTATTTCTGTTATACAGTGATCAGTTAAAGGGGCTTTAGAAATTGAAGCTTGAAAGGTAAACTCCCCAAATGAACTAGCAGCAAGCCAGTAGTCAATTCCAGATTTACATGTACCATTAGGTTTGTACCATGTGTATTGTTTTTCCTCTGGGTTTAAAACTCTCCGTATATCAACCAGGCAGTTACTATTCATAAATTCTCTCATTATGGGGTTGTAATGATTACTGTAAAATTTAGAAGGCCTTCTATCGTTCCATTCATCAGGGGTTATATTCCAATCACCTCCCACTAAAATTAAGTCTGTGGGTTGGAGAGCTTTAAGCTCTGATACAGTATTAGTAATCCTATCAAGCATTTGTTTGTTTTGAGCAACAGTTCTATATCCATACACATTGGTTAATATGAGAAAATGGCTTTCAACTTTTAAAACGACCGTTGGCCAGTGACCTTCCCCATCTGCTCTGTATGTAATGATGTCTCCTGGGAACCTATTAAAACAGATTGCTACACCAGCAGATTTATTGGTTCCGTGACTCAACAATATTCGATTACCCCACTGGTTAGTCCAAAATGTCACATCTGTGTCGGAAGAATGAGTTTCCTGAAGTAAAATGCATTGTATTTTACGCCCTTTGCAAGCAGGATAGATAAATGTACAGGTTTCCAGCCTGAGCTGCAGGTCGAAATCAAATCGCCGACAGATCGGCCTGGGTTTACCCAGTCTAATGACTCACAGGAATGTAATTTAATCTACTTACACCCCCCCTAAATGAACTTGTATGTAGCCCCCCCCCGAGGGTCCTGGCTCAGACTGGGCCAGATTCATACAATCAAAGTCCTAGTAGCTTACCAGGTTGTCTTTGGCATTGCGTGCCCAATGTAGGTAACCTGAAGGCAGGACAAAGAATGCAGGTAATCTGATGAGACATTTGTTATTGGCATTGTACTATGAAACTTGATAACTCTTGGTGTAACAAATTTTCTTCAGAAGTTTAGGACATAAATTTGGGTCAATGAACTGCCTACAAGAATATGTAGGCAGAGCCCAATAAGGTCACTGCTTTCCATTACCATTTTCACTATCATTTGTGCCTACTTCTTCTGTGACACGGATACCGTATACCTCTATAGAGTCCAGACACAGGAGACATTAAAAAAGCATATACAGCAAAATTACTGCATGACCTCTTCAGTTAATAAATGCTTTCTTATGGAGAAATTGCTGTATTTGCATGCTAAACTCTGTAACTCAGGCATTTGGTGCTGAGGGAAATGTTTATGGGTTAATGGCTCATTGTAGCTCTAGCTTATCCACTTGCATGGAACTGGATTTGTATGTCCTGACATGTCAGACCTTGAATATGGGTTGAGAACATAGACTGTTAACAGTCTATGGTTGAGAAGCACAAAATATCTTAGGAGTTTTAGCAAAAGCTAGTGGACATACATTGCATTTGAAGTTGATATTCTGGGCCCAGTTTTTCAAAAAATTAAATCTGGATCAAATTGATCCGGATTTGGAAATCCAATGTTTTGCTATCCAGGATCACCTGATCCATCTTACTTTTATGCCAGTTTTTTAAAGGAACATTGGATTGGATCACTGTGATCCAAATACCAAATTTCAGGATTACCAAATCCTGGTTACCAGAGCCTTAAATGGAACCAACTACTATGCCTACTGGTTTAGAAAAGAACAACAGGTAGTCAAAATACCGGTGGCCGCAAATAGCCATTGTTTGTTTTAATTTTAAGAAACAGAAACACTGTAATAAACAGAAACATTTTACAATCCCTATTTTGTCATAATGTTAAATAACAAAACAAAAACAATACTATCCAATAGTCAAAAATCACCTCTTTGATTTTATTTGGTTCGAAAAATCACAACTGAATCCACCCCATTTTTTTTTTTTTTTTATCAAATAGATCCCAAACCAAGTTAAAAGTTTTGAAAAACCCAAAGGGCAGGTTTGATCCAGATCAAATGTAAAATCGGATTACGTGATCTGATTTTAGTTCGGAATCCCTCTTTTGCTTTTGAAAAACCCATTTCCAAGATTTGATCCAATCCGTGATCCGAAATCCCACTGGATTATTTTTGAAAAACTGGGCCCTGGAGACAAGCTCAACTCAACCATTACCTCAGATAAACTCAAATGTACATTCTAAAGCCTATATTTTGGAATATTGTACAAAGTCAGCTATTAAGTGCAATGACATGTAAGCACAACCATTTACTTATGGGAAGACCATTGCTGAATGATCACATTAATTTAAGAAGTTAGAAAAACTATTTCTTCTCTTTTACAGGTTTTACGGTAGTATTAACTTAGAAACGGAAGTCGCCTTGACAACTTCCTTGGTAACAAGAAGAAGCTTGTTCTCGGTGTATTTTGTCTAGTATGTTCAGCTCATAGACAGTATATAAAAGGGTTCAGCTTAATGTATCCATGGAAAACGTTTTCTGAATTTAATTTTAACGTTGGTTTATTTTATTGTAAGAATTCATAGGTGTAAAGTTGTAACGAGTGACGTAGGAGAAATAAATTCAGCCAACTGTAAAGTTACCATTGTTTTAACAGCTAGCTAGACATCGCACTGTTGACCGCAACATGTCTCTTTGACGAAATGAATTCCCGCCAGTGGTTTTCAGTTCAGATATTTATCGTCTTGTGTGGACGTTTGGCCCACGCAGCCACAGAATCCGTGACTCCCAGCCCTATAAATGGAGCGCCGTTCAGCTCAGCAACCCCTGCTCCGGGCGGTACAGCGGCCGTGGACTCCCCCAGCGTCGGCACCACTGAGGCGGCCACTCTGGACTCCATGTCAACCACGGCGCTGACTTTGTCTCAAGCTCCCACTGTGGTCACCGAAGCGCCCCCTGTAACCACCGTCCAACCTCTTGTGACTTCAGAGGGTAACTTACACCTGCCTCTTGGGATCTTGTCTTTCTTTGTTTGTTAGGCCAAGTAAGCCTCTTATCCTCGTTTTGATGGTTTGATAACCAGAGGTGCTAGTACATGAACAATTAAGCTGTCTCCCACTGCTTGTGCAAGCCAGACCCAATTCATTTTTTGTACATCTTTAGCTTCTTAACCCTAGCATCTGTTTTTAGGTGCCCCTTGGTAATGCAACCAACGGTGCTTTTTAGCAAGTCTATAAAACAATACCAGGTTTAAACTAGTTTGCCCTTTCTCTTTTGTGCACTGTAATAGTTGCTGAACTTCAAGAACTATTACTGCTTATTAACGATATATCAGACCCTAATTGGAGACTTTGGTTTAGAACTTAGTAATTATTGATTAAATTGTACAGTTGGTGTACTAAACATCTTGGCTTTTTACAGTTAGATCTAAGTTATTTCCAATAAGATCAATGGCCACAAACCTTGTTGAATTCACTTTTTACAACTATTGTGTACAATAAACTCAATAACAGCTAAAGATTTAAAAACATTGACAGTGTCACTGTCAAGAGTACATAAGGAGACACTGACTGTCTTCTTATGTACTCTTGTTAAACCAGTAAACACAAAACGGAAGTTGTCCTGACTAACACAAGTCTTTTCTGTTGTTGTTATCAAGGTTGTCTCTGTGATTTAACCCCTGATTTCTGTGACATTGGCTGCTGTTGTGATGCTGTTAATTGTGGTATTGCAAACTTGAGTACCATCTTCACCGGATGTTCACAGAAAGCCATGTAAGTCTTCTGCACACACTTTGAAGTCATAGCACATAAAGTGCACATTTTTAGCATTTTAAAGAGTTTTTTATTTTTATTTTACAGATCCGGAGTTTGCATTGAGAAATGGCTGATGTTTAGGGCTAATGTGGATTTATCTCTTGTCACTGTGACTGACTCATTGTTTTGTGTACGGCCTAAAGGTACGTAGATGTAATGAGAATATATTCATTTCAAATAAATACCCCACCAGGGGAATCACTGAATATGTTACAGCTAATTTTCGCAAGAGCGTATCAATGTGCAACATATAAGTATCCCCCACTAACGCAGCATCTGCCAACAGATGCACCACAGTCCCTCCCAGCTCTACCTCAGTATCCAACTTTAGGGGACTCGTACCACTTCTCACCACCAGCACCTACAGGCAGCAGCCACAGCAGAGATTTCTATAGGGTAAACAGATAAGATGTTTTTCTGCTTACAATGATGAATCTAAAGTATTAAAAGTAATACACTTTTAAACAATATTACAACTAAATCAGGGAGTCTATCTTTAATAGATGAAATGCATGAAAGATTCTTTAATTTTTGTAGGTTGATGATGTCATCCAGACATATTTCTCCAGCTCGTCTGTGCGGAGTCTCCTTCATCAGCCATCTCCAGGGGCTGCTACTGCATTGTGTATCAACCGCAACCCTGCAAGTAAGTTCACACCAAATAAAAAAGTATGTCAAACTGTTGCGTGTCGTAGTGTAGTGGAGTTCCCCCAAACATTTTTAAATCCAGACCTGCCATCTAGGTTAAGGTTTGTGTCTGGGACTTTCTCTCGTCAGAATGAGCAGTCTTTTCTCATGTCAATCTCTCAGTGCACTAGTAACAGCAAAATTACATAAAATCACATTTAGCCAGAAGGCCCCTTTGTCTCCCTTAATTATTTCCTACAGTCCCTGAAGTACTCTCATTGCAGTTAATAGAAATTGTTTCCTGAATGATGAGCAAAGTCAAACGGAAATTTGAAGTAATTTTCTTTTGTATATTTGTGCTGTCTTTTTATAAAATACACAGTATGCTTAAACAGTCATTGCATTGCTATACTGTATGTGAAGTATATTGTGTCTGTATATCACAACCGTATTAACCACTATAACTCTTTTTTTCTTGCTTGCAGAGTTCTTGAGGTCTGTGTCTCTGTCTTGTACCCGCATGTTGACTCCTCAGTCATGCACCACAGACCCAAATTTAAACGCCCACTCTTACTCTAACCTGAGCCTGATCAAGGTTAGTGAGTCTGTCTGCACTAAATGCTTTTATGCAGACAATTACTGGTGAGAATCTCAGATAGGCTAACGTCAATATTTTTTTATTACAGATTCCAATAGTCGGGACGGCACGAGTGTCAGACCTACTGGTAAGTCACTGATTGTACATACAGCTCAAAGCCATACATATTAGCAGGAACACTTTCATTTTGCACTTCACATGCCTCTGCACAAGTTGATGCGATAAGCCTACGAAATAAGCTGCCAACGCTAGCATTTTGGGTTTTCTCCTGCATGTCGCAAAGCAAAGTCTTAGAATTAAACAATATACCTTGCACTGTATCTACAAACAAAAACTGAATCTGTAGCACAAATAATTAACTTGTTAGGTTTCTTCAACTTACAAGTTTGGCCTCTTGAGAGTGGATTTTTTTAAAGTAAGTTATTAGCCTGTAAAGGAACAGTATGTGCATTAAAAAATGCATCTTAATTAGTTAATGCCATTTAAATGAGGCGCTGTACTAACTCGTTTCAGATCCCAGTTACTACACGGACTGACTGGCCTGCACCAAGGGAACAAAACAACTCCTGTGTCAATGTGGTGAAAAATGTAAGTAGGTGAAAATTTAAGGACCCCCCTCCCCCCCACAATCCTTTTCTAAATCACACCAATTCTTTAAACCCAGTTCTCCTGGTTCTCCTGTAGGTGGAGTTTGTCATTGGCTACACAGGCAGAGGGGAACTCACATATGCAACAGTGAGCGTGGTCTTAGCTGATGTGGATCCAAATCAGTTGCTGTTGCAGACACACTCTGTACAGTTCCAGGTAGCCTGTTAAAGCCACATATTTCTTCACTAAATGCACTACAGATTCAAACACTTAAATTAATATAATTTCTTTCCTCCAGCTGGCAACACCCAGCCCCACTCCCAAAGGGCCGATCCCTGCAGTCGGACTCAGAGTGGGCTCTCCTGTCATTGGTCGCTTTGATGGAGAAGTGAAGCCTGTATCCTCACAAACAACATCATGAACTTCTCTTTCAGTTATTGTTTCATTTATCCTGCTAGCTTTGAGTCAATCATGCATCATGGTTCCTTGACAGTGAGTTAGCTGACCACACTGGGGCTGTCACAGAGTGGGGAGTGTTCCTCGGACCCCAGCAGACGAGCAGTCGTCCTCTTCACACACAACACCGTCACGGGCTGCACATTCAGGTAAGTAGTTGCTTCGCTTCTATCATCTAGTTTTAACTGATGTTTCTTACATGAAGAGTAGTGGTGGAGTTGCTAAAAATGAGTCCTAGTATTAAAGATTATTATGATGCAGTGAGTTTTATTGAATCTTCCATGTGTCATTTCACTTTCTGTATGCTGTTTAGTTCCCCATCTAGTGATTGTTCAGAGCTGCGTTCCCAGATTTACGGGATCTTGCAGGGACTTGCTACGCCCGATGTGATCGCCATGAACTCGGGCTCCCAACCGGACTGGACGAGAGCCATCACCCAGGAGTGTCCTGTCAGTCTGCAGGTACAGCTGAATCAGGACTTGAAAGTATTAAAAAAAAAAAAAAAAAAAAAAAGAAAGTTGAATAACTGAATGCTATGTTTTTGGATTATCTGAAACTTTACACTGTGTGCCTATGGTTTGAATCTACAGCCTTGTGTTCCTCTTATTTATTTTGTTCCCTCTCTCAGGAAACATGTGAATTAGGCTGCGTCCTCCCCAACTCTCTTTCTGTCAGAGTACTGTGGGCCCGCCAGGGTCTCTTAGACCTTCCCCAGAACTACATCCTGGGCGCCAAATACATTTTTCAGTGTCAAAATTTCAAGGTAGGCACATGTACTCTCTCACTGTGAGGCAAGCCTCAAAAATCCTTTTTATTTGTGCAACACAGGTAGTTTTCACCTCTATGAAAATGTTAAAATACTCTCCTCCCGTTTTTCCCCTCAGTGTCCTCAGTCGTCCCCTATTGCTCTGACCACGGAGGTGACGTTTGTTGACACTACAGTTTACCCAGAACCCCCCAGGGGCTCGTCTCAGCCTAACTGGAAGTTTCCATTTGGTTTCTTCACTAGAGGCACTGCTGAGCTGGACGGGCACATTGTCATTAACGGCAGTGACACTGGGGCGTTCACATGGAGTTTAACGCTGTTCACAGTAATATTATTAACAGGATTAGAATTCATCACAAAGTAGTCGGATAGCTAACAGTGGAGCAGTTAGGGAGCTTTGAGGGCTTCTTATCTTGAGGATATATTTTTAAATGAAAGAATGTTCACTATGTCATTTGAATTTGTTTCTTTTTCTTCTTTTTTTTTTTTTTTTTTTACAATATAAAGTAAAACATATAGAAATACTAATTTATTCTTTTGTACATTTTCCGGAATACATACATTTTTACAAGACATTTTACGAGTTATTATTTCACTGAGGTAAAGCTGCATTTCTTGCACATAGCTCCTCTTCTCTCTCCTTTCGGTCTGGTTGGTTTCTGTGCGTTCTTCTCTCCTTTTGTCCTGTGTGGCGTACGTAGTTAAGGAGATGGACAATTGCAGCTGGAGTGATACCTTGCAAACGTGTAGCAGCACCCAGCTGGACGATAAAGCATGGTATTAGTTGCATATTAATTCATTTTATTTTTTTTATTAAACCACAAAAAAGTTTATTTAATTTAGCCAGAACAAAAAGTTATTAGGAAGCAGTAAATACACTATACTCACAGTGCTGGGTCGAACTCTGTCCAAAATCTCTCTGACTTCCTGAGACAGAGACACCGGCAGAGATAAATAGTCTATGTCCTGTGGAAGAGACATGTTCTCCTCCTTCTGAATTCTCTCAATCTCTTTCTTCTGAAGGTTACAGTGAGGTCTGTACACAGCTAAATAAGAGGAGAAATGATTTATTGAGAAAATATGAACTATGCTATGGTAGTTATGGACAATGTCAAAGCAGCATTTTGAGGCGGTGCATAAGGATAATTAAGCCATGAAGGCAAGGTTCCCCTTCCCTGCTGCTTCAAAAATACCAAAACCAGTTTTTACCCTCTATCTTGAGTCTTTGTGAGAACTCAACGTGTGGTAAAAGGCACTCTGGGAAGGCAGATGCCAGCATTTCAAAGGACACGTCGTTGTACTGCAGCACGTCCATACCACTGAAAAAGAAGCCACAACGTAACAGTCAGGACCAAAAGTGTACCACTTTTGACTGTATCTTGAGATGAAACATCAGACATGCTGTTCTGGGCAGATTTGGTCCATGACACTGGTGATTCCACATATTTGTCACTCACGTCAGTAGAGTGCTCTTAGCCTCGCTCATACGCATGTCAGGGAACTTTTTTCTCCAGTTGTGGGTGGACAGAGAGAGAGCCTGAAGGGCTGCCAGTGCATCCTGCAGACTGTCCCTTACTCTCACAGCCTCCTGGTAGCGCAAGGTGGACACGCATCCCACCTCCTCAAACCCTGGCAGAGGAAAACATTTATGAGTGGAGAAAAACTAGAAAGTAGAACAACAACTCGTAGGACCAATCATGACTCTGCAAAGTAGAACAACAACTCGTAGGACCCATCATGACTCTGCAAAGTGTTCTCACTGTCCAGAGATAACTTCTGTTATGATTTGACACTATAAATAAAATTGAATTGAAATTAATGACTGCAGGTTGTCTCACATCCGGATATGTCCCAGACACTATGCCTACCTTTCAGAGTGAGGCGGAGGTCAGCGTTGTCCGGCCTTAGAGAGGTTCGAAACTCAGCCCGGCTGGTGAACATGCGGTACGGCTCTGTAACGCCTCGGCTCACCAGATCATCAATTAGAACGCCAATATAACTCTCTGTCCGAGACAATGCCACTGGCGGCATGGAGAGCGCCCAGCGGGCAGCGTTCACCCCCGCCCACAGGCCCTGCACAGACAGAAACAAGAGTAGGGCTGCAACTAACAATTTTTTTTCATTGTTGATTAATCTGTTGGGTTTTTTTCTCGATTAATCGATTAGTTATTTGGTCTCTAAAATGCCAGAAAAAAGAATAGTGAAAAATGCCGATCAGTGTTTCCCAAAGCCCAAAATGATGTCCTCAAATGTCTTGTTTTGTCCACAACTCAAAGATATTCAGTTTACTGTCATAGAGGAGTGAAGAAACTAGAAACTATTCACATTTAAGAAGCTGGAATCAAAGAAGTTAAACTTTTTTTTTCATAAAAAATAACTCTAACCGATTATTCGCTTATCAAAATAGTTGGCTATTAATTTAATAGTTGATAACTAATCAATGAATCTTTTTTCCAAGTGAAACAAACCGCAATTACAGGTAAAACCAGTAAGACAACAAGCTCCTCATTCTGTTCCTCCTGGAAAATACAACTATGTGATACGCTCTAAAGCCCAGAGCGTGTACTGTGATGTAGTGGCAGAAGACTGAAAATTGGTTGACATCGATGCATGTTTTATGACCCACAATTTAAACGCTGAATTGCTAAATATAGTGTACAGAAAAAAGCAGCTACCTGTGCAGCAGCCTCCTCGTACCCTGTTGTTCCGTTTATCTGACCGGCCAGAAAAAGACCCTGAGTGCTTTTCACCTGCAGGGCAGGGCTCAGCTGAGTGGGACACACAAAGTCATACTGCACACCATAACCTGGAAAAGCCCAAAATATAGAAATAAAAAAACCATTCAGGCAACACAGTAGACATGCTTTTAGATTAATTAATTATTACTACACAGATCAAAAGGGATTCATGCAGTAAATACCAGGCGTGTGGATCTCAGCTCTGTGCATGGCAGGGATTTCTCTGATGAGGCGGAGCTGCACGTCAGGGGGCATGGTCATGGAGAGACCCTGAGGGTATAAAAGGTCAGAGGTCACCCCCTCAGGCTCCAGCCACACCTGGTGCTGTCTGCCTGGGAAACGAAGCACTCGCGACTCAATGGAGGGACAGTATCTGTGACAGCCAAAGACTAGAGTTAATACTTTTCAGTTTCAGAACACACTGTGTGTGTGTGTGTGTGTGTGTGTACGTGTCTGTACCTGGGACCCTTGGTTTCTTGCTGTATGTGACAGTTGAGATGAAGACTCTCCCTCACCACTCTCTCTACACCAGGAGTAGTATAGGTCAGGTAGCAAGGCAGCTGCTCTTCAGGCTGAAGAAGTGTTTAGTTGCCAAATAAAAGTAAAAATGAAAAAATAATGGATATAATGTAGAAGTCCTTTTGTTGACTAAACAAAAACATGTAATAGACAGCACTTTTTAGATCTTCTACACTTCTAAATTTGTTTAACCTTTTCTTGTATACTAGTGCTGAAAAAACTGTTAATCAATTAGTCAACCAAATTAATTTACCTTGCAGCGTGTGTGTGTATTAAGGAAGCTAAATGGAGTTGGATGACTGTCAGGGGGGTGAACATGAGCCAAGGAAAGGTCTACTGAATCCTTCACAATCCTGGGAGGGGTACCAGTCCTCAGTCTGCCTATCCTTAGCCCCAGCCTCTCCCTCAGTGTCTGGGACAGCCCAGCACTCGATGGCGCGTCTCCAATCCGACCCCCGGGGGACATGCTTTGGCCCAGGAAGAGGGAGCCAGACAAGAATGTACCAGTAGTAAGAACCACGGAGCTGGCTGAGATCAGGTGGCTTCCATTCGCTGAGACAATGTCAAAACAAGTGCAAAATCGTAAAACTGATTAACAGATCACTTTTTTTCTGTAACTTATACTGGAAAATGTTGAAAGTGCATTTTACTAGTTGGTGCCATTGTTAGATATCAGATGTCCAACAACCTCCAGAACTGATTGGCTTCAACATTCCATTTGAAATAGCATAGGATAAAATAGCAATAGCATTTTCTCCCTACCCAAACGTATCCCAGTGACAATGTGGTGTCCAGGCTCCTCTGGGTTTGGTTCTGATACCAGCAGCTCCTCTACTGAGCCCTCCAACACCGTCAGCCTGGGAGTGGACAGCAGCTCAGACTGAATGAGAAACAGCAGGCAAGCATTTTTTAATCCATTCACAGACAACAATTCTGTTATATTAAACAGAAAATGCCACAAAAAAACCACATCTGTGTATAAGATACCTGAATGAATTCGCGGTAGCGCTGCCGGTCCAGCTGGGCCCTCGGGCCCCACACAGCGGGGCCTTTTCTACGATTCAGAATGGAGAAATGGATCCCAGCCCAGTCTCCTGCTCGACCACACAGCCCATCCAGAGCATCTACCTCCTTCACCAGCTGGCCCTTCCCTACTCCTCCCAGAGACGGGTTACAGGACAAAGCACCTGGAGGGATGTGATGGAAGAAGGAGTACGTATATTTTGGTAGAATGTTTTTAATCAAAAAAATATATATACTATCTAGATTGCACTAAGAGGATGTTTTTTAAAAGGACAAACTGTCTCTTTCTCTCACCAATGGTTTGTATTTTCTGTGAGACCAGTAGTGTCTCTGCTCCCACTCGGGCTGCCGCCGCCGCCGCCTCTGTCCCTGCGTGACCCCCACCCACAACGATGACATCATACTGCTGTCTGGCAAGGTGACTGCCACGTCTGGAAACCAGTGACAGAAAACTCTGCAGGGGTGGAAGCTTCTTTGTCAACATGTGGAATGCATACCTGGAGTGAGGGGTTAGATTGTTAGAAATGTGGACATAATGACTTTTTTTAATGGGAGCAGTACAGAGTGAGGACAAAACTGCCTCTAATCTTTAGTTAAAAAGAAGTTACTTGATGCTATTACTCCATTAAAAGGTAACTGGATCATGCATTCAAAATGTACTCAAGTGTCATAAAAAAAAGTGTAAAGGAATTCATGGTAAGATTTACCAGTGTAGCTACATGTTTAAATTATTCCTTTTGAGTTGTTACATTTTTGTTGCATCACTTCTGACATGTTACACTTATTTTGATATTTAAGATGATCTAACTACTTAATATACTGCTGCTACATTTACTTGCACTTCTGTTAAAATTAAATTTCATGAAAACCATTGAAAGCCACCATAATTAGCATGCATTTGAGCCATGGTTCTCTAAGAAGGAAAATACTAACACCTTTCAAGCCTTAAGAAGTGACTATTTGACATTGAAAACGGATTTTTCACTTAAAATAAATGATATAGCATGGTAACTTCCAAACAGCTTTAGGGCAAACTGTATAGGCTACTCATATTGTATGTAAGGTGTTGATATTAAAGAGTCCTGCATGTAAATACCGTAGTTTTCCATTTATCTTTAAATAGGTACAGCGACAGATAATTTCATATGTAGGCCTACATAGCTACATAACACTACTGTATTTGTACGTATGGTCCATTGCAACTCCCAAATCAGCTGTACTTACAATTTCTTTGGCAGAAGACGAAGGAGGTATTTTGTTTAATTTCCAGAATGATGTCAGAAGAAACTAAAATTCAAGGAAAGATCAAGATCCTTGAGAAAACAACCAAACTCCTGCTACAACGCTCTTTATGGAGGCTGCCATGCTGTCTGTAGCTTACAGTCGTAATAACTGGTGTATAGACGCACTGACAATGTTTTTAATAGGTCAAGTCAGTTTGTTTGCCTATAGGCATTGGCTGTTCTTTTAATAAGTCATTGATGAATTCATGAATGAAATGAAATCATAAAGCAAGCAACAGCAACATACACATGAAAAGATAAAGGTGAAGGTGGAATTAATAAATATCAAGGTAATACTTTGTAAACAAAACGATGTTGATGTTTTGTTTGGTGACTGCCACGTGTACAGTAGAAACCATGCATTCTTGTTCCAGAGATAAATCAGGATTAATCAAATATCGATCCAATGCACACATTATTCAACGTACGCGCGCTCCCTAGTAGGTCAAAGGCGCACGCGCATGTCAACGCCCCCTCCCCCTTTCAGCCGGTTTCCAGTCAGCCGCGCGCGGATTGAGTCAAGTGAACCTACCGAGAGGTGGTGTTGACCAACCGCAGCAGGTTTTCAGTAAGAAACCTGAAGAAATCAACTTCTTAAGGCAACTGACAGTGACGCCAAGACCTCTATTTCTAACGGAAGGGTCGGCGGTGCCGGAGTTAAGGCGACGCGACAGAGAGAAGAAAGTAAACCTCGGAGGGAAATCGCCCGAAGTGAGCTGGAGGATCAAAGCTAGCTAATGCTAAGTTAGCCAGCTATTGCTACATAATTATACGGAAACTCGTGTCATTTCATAAGTATATTGCTTTGACATAACGACTGCGGTTACAGAGTAGATAGTCAGGTGAAATTAGTTAACTTATATGTCACCTTTAATTTAAATAGCGAGGTGTTTTGCCTTTACATTTTAGGCCACAAGCGACTGGTATTCAGTTAGCAAGAGTAACGTTAGCTACAATAGCCGGTCTTACTAAGGCTACACCGGCTCTGCGCTCCTCAGGACAGGTGATATTGCTAAAGATAGTTTGCTTCAAAGCAACTTCACATCGAGAGTTATCAGTGTTTATAAATTAGATTACACTTGGTTGTGTCTAAGCCTTGTGCTTCGCAATGCTGAAACAACAGCAGCAACCCGGCTCAGGAGGGAGGAAAGCGTCTAACGGAACCTCGGGCCCCGCCGGTATGTCTTCCCCAGTCAGCGGCATCAACAGTGGCAACAGGACACCGGCCGGGAGGTAAGCGGGTTGGGCGATTCCTGTCAGGACAGTCCGGGGATTGTCCTATGACTTGGAGGCCTACCGGTTAAGGCGCTGTGTGTTCAGTGGGTCTGTCTCGGAAATGGAGCTTCTCTCCAATGAGATTAGTTCATGTTAGATTGACAATGTTTCTGGGCCAATCAAAACGCCCTCATTGAATCGAAGACAAAAAAGTGAGGTGGGTCTAAGTTTGGTGAAAGCAGTGAGCAGCAAATCGGCATACACGCTATGTAAAGTTTATCTGGCCTGTCAGTGCAAGCGAAGGGACGTTGATGATTGAAAAATGTAAAATTTTACAACAACACGTTTTGTAGCCAAGAAAATTCTGTTATAGAATCATTATAATTAACATCGAATTTTATGGCCAGTATTATGTCATGTGGTCTAAATCCTTGAGCTGTTTACTGAACTCTTGCCAGCTTCGTCTCAGTCTTTGTTTTCTAACCGTCTATGTGATACCATCCCATGTGTGCATTTTATGCCTTTCCCTATTCCTTTATTTTAAGTGTGATCTATTTTAAAGGGATAAGTAAACTGATATGTTTTGAGATGTTAACCAATTGAAAATAATACTACACATTACCTCCCTTGAAAAATGCCTCTGTTCTGATGCCAGTATTTTTACTCTAAGCCACAAAGGTGGCATGTGCACTACACAAGAAAGGTTGACAGTATCTGTAAGTTATACATTCATAATGGGTATGCACTGTAGAGATTTTCAGTGCAGTAGGAATGTTGTTTTGGGAACTTGTTAGACCTGCAAGTTAAGCTTGTCAACTTCTTATCTAACTATGTTGTTTATGTGGATATGTGACACTGCCTTGACAGGCATTGAAGTTATACTCCTCCTGTTTCTAAACAGACAAACATGTTTTACAACTGTGCTGTTTTCCACAGGAATCGAACTTCTGCAAAGCCATCATTCCAGTCATCTCCCGTGAGTATCCGGATTCAGTAAAGTTGGCCAGCAAACAAACACAACATATTTTGTACAAGGTTTAAAAACTAAGAGGCAAAATTGAAGAAATGTCTCATCTTTAAGTCCCAATCATCGCCTTCTTGACGTGTTTAAGGTGTAATAACATACATAATTGAAGATTTGAAAATATAGATGGGAAATCTCAAGTGATCATAATTTAAAATATAAGGATGTTTGACTCCTGTGTTTACTAACATCACTGATGTAAAAATGTGGTGTGCACGAAACTACAATTTAATCTAACGACCAGGAATAATCCTGTGACGACGGTCCATATGAATGGTTGTGGGTTAAACCTCCTTTCAGGAGAGTACGTCATAAGTGGTTCTCCTGTATGAAAGGATTGTGTTGGTGTTGCCCTGCCCTGCCCTTGGAATGAACTTCCTAATTTTATGTAGTGGTTAATGTATCAAACCCTCTTCCCTTAAATATATCACTATGTGATGTTTTTATATCATGTCTTACAAACTTCTTGTGAAACTTGATTTGATGGATACTTACTACCTTTTCCCATGTGCAGGTGTTCGAGGGTGTGTACAACAATGCCAGAATGCTTCATTTCCTTACAGCTGTTGTGGTAAGGCATTTGGCTTGTTATCAATGTTCTTCTCAGACCAGGGTAATTTTTCTAGAAAAGGAGTGGCTTGCTTCACTCCCTTTGACATGTACCATAATAGTTAGAGGTAAGATGTAACGTACCTAACTGTGAAGTTACCTATTTCGTGATCTGCTGTGTCTGTCCCAGGCAGTGAAGGGTTACAGCAGCTGGCAGAAAATCGCTGGTTAAAATCCTTTTTCCATCTGACTGCGAAACCGAAATTATTTTGTTTGTGAAGAGGCAGGCTGTACATTCTGTGTCAAAGTTACCCCTGAAAATGGGCACAGAATACTGTGTACAAAATATGTATAATTAATCCACAAATGCTGTTCCAGTTTTGGAAGTATCACTTTATCGTATATAAATAACAATTTGTTTGTGACTAACCTTTCTGGTTAAATAAGTTTTTAAACAAAATCTCTCTCTCTCAGGGTTCCACCTGTGACATAAGAGTGAAGAATGGCAGTGTATTTGAAGGCATATTCAAGACTCTCAGTTCTCGGGTAAGAAGCTCAGGTTGAGCACACAGTCATTCACTTCACTCTGCCAATTTAATGAAGCACTGCAAGTAACCCTGACACCGTAATGTTAAACTTGTGTCCAGGAAAAATATGGCCTTTACGTTGTTTAAGTCCTGCTCTGCAAGTTCACACAGTACTCAAATTTCCTTTTGCCCTCCTAATGTTTGGTCTGTAGTGTGAGTTGGCTGTGGATGCTGTACACAAACGCAGTGAGGAGGAGAGCTCAACATCACCTCTGCCACGGAGGGAGGAGATCACTGATACTATGATATTCAGCCCCTCAGACCTGGTGACTATGATCTGCAGAGATGTTGACCTCAACTATGCCACCAGAGGTACACACACACACACACACACACACACACACACACACACACACACACACACACACACACACACACACACACACACACACACACACACACACACACACACACACACACAGTTGGCCAGGGCACTGGGGGAAAAAGTAACAAATACAAGTTCTTCACAGACCTGCAATGCATTTAAGCAAAGACATATAGTTCCCCCTGAAAAAGAAAAGGGGGCTTTGTGTGAAAGTAAGCATTTGTTTATGCTTAGAGTGTCCTTGATTTATAGTAAATGGTTTTGTTAGGCTTGACTGGTTTGAATTGTCTTTTTGATATCATGGGGTATAGGGGGAGAGAAGATAATTTTCTGCAATATGGTTAAAACATACAGGTACATGGTTTAACATTTTGAGACCCAAATGCAGGCTGTAGACAAGTCTTGCCAAATGAAACACTTTGAGAATGTTTCTTTTTTTTTTTTGTCTTGAATTTTAGACACCTTCACAGACACAGCCATCAGCTCCACTCGCGTCAATGGAGAACACAAAGAGAAGGTTTTGCAGAGATGGGAGGGAGGAGACAGCAATGGAGAGAGTTACGATCTGGAAAATGATGCAGTGAGTCACTCTGTCTCTTTAATGCACAGAAACACCAACTAACATCTAATGATATAAATACCCTTTGGACTCAAATAGTATAATAATATGCACCCTCAGTCATACTACATACATACAGCCTCCTTTTTAGTTGATTATTCACACTTCAATCCTTTGAAACAAGATGACTGTTTATCTGAGATGCTACAAGAAATCAAACTGATGTACTAAATTAGCATTATTTTAAAGTACTGATTAACTTACTACCCCATTAATCTCCCTGTTTTTTCTTTTGTTTTTATATATATTGTTTTTAGTCCAATGGGTGGGATGCCAATGAGATGTTCCGTTTCAATGAAGTAAAATATGGAGTCACGTCAACATATGATTCCAGCCTTTCCATGTATACGTAAGTTTTCATATGGATTCTTTGCCGTCAGGAATTATTGATGTATTATTTCTAAGATAAGCCAAACACTGCAGAAAAAACACAGGTAATGTCCTGAAAAAATATTATTTTATGTATTTATATATGTGCATCTTTATTTTGTGGTAATTAAGTTAATCAAACGGCAATCATACCATGTAAGAGTGTAATTTAAGCAGTTAGACAATATATATCTTACTTATTGATCAAGATTAACCTAAAGTTTCATTTGAGTTCTTTTTCTTAACATGCACTATACCATGTCTTCCTTGCATATAATTTGATATTAGTCAAGCTTGATGTATAGATGAAAGTCGACCATCACAAGGAAGTGTCCTTTGGTAAGACGCTTAGTCTTTACCAGCTCACTAAATGAAAAAAATCTTGTTGGGGTCATAAGATCATCATCATTATACCACGAAGTCTCAATAATTGTGACACTATGATTTACACATTTGACACAAACTTAAGTTTTAGCTTCATCAACAGTTTTTTAAAGGTTTCTGTACCCTCAATTTATTTCTTTGTCCCACCTTTCTCCCGCTGACCAGTGTGCCACTGGAGAAGGGCAACTCTGACATGTATCGGCAGAGGGAGGCACGCGCCGCTCGCCTGGCCAGTGAGATTGAGTCCAGCCCCCAGTATCGCCATCGTGTGGGCCTTGAAAATGATGAGGGCAAAAGCGAGGAGGACAAATACAGTGCTGTGGTGCGGGATGGCAACGATCGTGAGAGGGGCCGTGAGAGCCCCCGTGACAGAGAGCGCGAAAGGGGCCGAGACAGTCCTGGAGCCAGCACCAGGTGAGAGGGGCCGCTCGTTTGTTGGGCATGTAGAAAAATAGTGTTTTGTTGTATTGTAGATTATAGATAACAAATCCCCCAGTTAAACTGTTGAATAAACTTTGAACCTCAAATTTCATCATGTTTCTATGCACCAGTCAGTTTTGATAGTGTAGTATTTCTCGTATCACCTATATGTTGCCCCTGTGTGTGACGTATTATCTTTCTCTTTCAGGGAGGGCAAGTACATTCCATTACCTCAACGTCAGAGAGAGATGAACCGGGAGCGAGCTGAGAGAGGTCCTGGGGGACCTCCACCCCACAACCGTCTAAGTGGAGGTTATCGCTCCAACCCTCCATCCTCCTCCTCCCCCAGACCCCCACTGCCCTCTGCCACTGGTCCCCAGTCTGGCGTCTCGCCCTCAGAAAGAAACAGCCCTCTGTCAGGCAGAGGTGGGGCCTACACTTCCCACCACCCCCAGGGAAGCCCAAGCCCAGGGCCGAACTCTGGCCCTGCGAGCCCGTACACACCTGCATCTCCAGGGGGACCAGCACCCACGCCAGCCTCTGCTTCCGCTGCCCCATCCCCAGTCAGCCCCCCTGCTCCACACGGACACACAGTCCCTCATTCTCACTCACTCCCACACTCACTGTCTGAAGCTGGCAGGCCTGTTAATGGAGGTAAGTGTTTGAACTTGTGTGTTGAAACAGCATCTTTGCATGTTGATAAGGCAGTATGAATTTTGAAAAACTGTAAGGAGATTTTTTTTGTGGCTTTCAGTCTCTATCAGAACATCTCCCAAGAGCCAAAGACCTCCACAGTCGAGCAGAACTGTCCGTACTTTAAACTCACACACTCAGTCTACAGGTACATTCGGTCAATTGCTGTTACAGAAATCCTCTTCTGTATTATTGATTGATCTTGCCTAAAACTTCAATTTCCCCTGTCCTGTCCTTGCAGCTACTCGCTCTCCTAAATCTGGTTCTTCCCAGGACACACCTTATTTGGACACATCGTCTGTATCCCTGCCTGCCCAGAAGACGTCTGGCCCCGCCCCTCTCTTCCCTGTCGATGGTGCTGTCTGAATTCTGTTTTTGTTTGATAGTTTACAGTTTGAAATCAAAGTCAAAACCATTTTTCTATAATTACATGAGTTGTATCTGCCTCAATGAGACCGTCACCTCGTAGCAGTAAGCTACAGGTATTGAAGGTGGAATCTAATGAAGCACTGCAACTAATTAGTTTACCATGTGTCTCGTCTTTACAGTGAATGAGATCCTTGTCGCAGCTGCAAAAGAACGCTCAGCAGAGAGCCCCAGCTGCACAGAGGACGGCAAGAGTAGTAAAGGTGTGTGTGTGTGTGTGTGTCTTCAAATTGGTACCAGCCAAAAACTGGGAAGTCTTTTAATTTAGCTGGACACATAAATCAGAGGATATACACTTATGCGTAGTTACATGCCTTGTATGTTTTTGACAACATTCCTTGAGTTTGCAGTTTCCAAATGTTTTGATGTTCATTAACGTTTTTTTTCCTCTCCTCCACCAGTTCCCTCGGTTCAGCAAAGGTTGCAGATTGAGTCAGAGCTGCGGAAATTTCGAGATGAATTCAGAGTAAGAGTTCAGTTCCCTTTCCATGAATCGTGAAATTAGACAATCTGTGACCAATCAAGAGGCTTTGACCTGGGACATCACTGATGTTAGACAATTTCTTTAAAAAATAACTCCTGTTTCATTCACTTGGTTGTGACCATTAACACGTTTCACATGATATTGAAGGTTTACTCACTCTGTATGCAGCACTTCTTAGTGTAAAAATGAGTTGTACATTTGGGACTGGTTTCTATAATTGGGTTATTTAATTTGCAGTGTGTGACTAATTACTGTAGTAAGATTTTTTTTCTGTCGCCCTGGTGGAAGCTGTTTCTCATGTCTTGCCCGTTTTATTGGACATGTTCTCTGCTTCTCAAGGACACTTGCCTAGTGTCTATTGGCTGCTCCTTAGATTTGGTAACTTAACATTACAGTAAAATCATTTATATTCTCCAGATCAAAAGGTCTAATTATGACTTATGAATTCATGTGCCATTAGACTACATTTATCTCTTTGCCATCTCCTAATGACTCAATCCTCACCTTCCGCTCTTCTTGCAGCTCCAGCCGAGTGGAGGCAGCTCTAGCTCTTCCAACTCCCCAGCAGCAGCAACCCCACCTGCCATCAGTGAGGTCGCTGGTGCAACCAAACCCTCGCCATCAGACACTCACCCTGCATCAGAGCCCAAAGCTCAGACTCCAGCTCCCAGTCCTTCCCACCCCCAACCTCAGCCTTCACCAACCCCTTCTAAGGACACCACCAAGGACACCACAACTACACCTGGTGCCACAACAAGCGCCACAACAGCACCCGTTTCAGACAGGCATTCACCAGCCACCCCGCAGCCAGCCAGGACCCCGGGAAGTGACGATGCCAGGTCTGAGTCAACGGAGCGGACAGAGGGCGTGGCAGAGTGAGTTTCAAAAATAGATTTCTCATCATAAACCATTCAAGTTAGCTTACTTATGTCATTGTGATTGTCATTTGTAAACATTTTTTTTCTTATCTTCTAGCCAAGTAAAGAAATCAACCTTAAACCCCAACGCTAAAGAGTTCAACCCTATCAAACCTCAAATGCCTATGGTAAGCCAATTTATTCCTGCTACATCCTTGACATGTGAAAAATGCTGGAATAGTATTTAGATGGCACTAGTAATCAGGGAATGTATTAAAGAGGTGTCAAGCTATTCTCATGACATAAACTATGCACAAAAGTAAAAAAAAAAAGATGAAATATTAAAATGTTGGTTGGTGCAAATACTTATTGCAGCATATATATATAATAGCCAAAGACCCATTGGCACGGTTTATTTCACTTATTGTAATACATGTAGAAAATGTTCTTATATTGAATAATAAAATGTGTTGAAACCACTGTGATTAACGTAGTGACATGCAGATTTTATTTTCCTCTGGTTGTGTTGTCGTACAGACGAAGCCCAACACTGCGCCCACCCCACCTCGGCCAACTCCTCCAAGCCCCGTGGTCCTTCAGCACCCAGGCGGACAGGGACCACTGTACAACACCCCCTACCTCTCCTATGTATCACAGATCCATCCTGTGCAGGTACATGAGCAAATAAACTTATTTACATAAACGTATTTGCATATTTACTACAAGTGTCATTTTAAGATATGGAAACTAAAAACAAGTGTAGCACAACAGCTGGTCTGACCAGCCACATAGGAGTATAATTCAAATTTCTGATGAGAAAGCGTCCAGTTTTTTATTAAATTTATTTAGGGATCCGACTAACACTTATTTATTACATTATCATTTCATATTATACTAATATTATTATATTATGCTGATAACTTGCTCAATAAATCATTTAATCTATAAAAAGTAAAAAAATAATATAAAATGCCCATCAAAGTTCACCAGCGCTCATGGTGCCATATTCAAATGTCTTGTTTTGTCTGTTGAACAATTTAAAATCCAAAGACATTCCTTTTTACTATCATAGAAGACCAAAAGAAAATAATAACATTGGAGAAGTTGAAAATAAGTGACAAACGAATTGATGATGAAAATGTATTGCCAATTTATTTTCTTTTAATTGACTAATTGTTTTAGCTTTAAATGTATTCCTCACAATGCAGCAACAGTCTTTCTTGAGTTGACTTCTTAATCATTTCTGTCTTTTCAGCCCCCGCCAATGTACCAGTACACCATGTCTACAGTCAGCCAGGGAAAATACCCCAGGACCAAAGGTAAAATCAATGCATTTCTCTCCAGTGCTGAATGTCTGTGGTTTTAATTTGTAGTTTGAATTTTGGCAAATTGCTTCTAAAATGAATGTTCTCTCAGCTCTTGTCAAAGCCAGATAGCTATAACCTGCAACACAACAGTGCACTGACATCTGCTTAACAAAATAATTTAAAAACCCCTTGTGTCTTTGTCTTTGTCTCATGTTTCTGTCGTCTTGCTAATTCTTTGCCTCCACCAGGCTCAATAGTGGGTCAGCGCTCTGACCATGGTACCTCGGCACCGCCCATGCTGCAAGCAGCAGCGTCAGCAGCTGGGGCCCCGCTGGTAGCATCCCCCTACCCTCAGTCCTACCTTCAGTACAACCCACAGCAGTATGGCCAGCAGCAGGTCATCCAGGCCATGACACCCTATCCTGGACAGGTAGGACGTCTATCCTCTAACCCCTTTAGTTCAGGTTTTAAATGGTTAGGAGACTGTTTGCAGTCGCACTAAAATAAACATGGTTTATCTTTATCTCCAGCATTTAAAAAATTACATTTAAAAAATCTGCTTATTTGTTCATCTCCTTTCTCCCCCTCTTCAGCCTATGTACTCCATGCTGCAAGGTGGAGCCAGGATGATAGGTCAAGGTGGGGGTCCACACCCACAAGCCTTGGGACCCCCAGGAGGCCCCCAGTTCTCTGCACAGGGAGACGGATCTCAGGGACCACAGCAGGGCATCTACGGTGAGTGGAACCAGACCTGCAAAGTGATTGACGCAAAACACGCAATATCTCTCAGTCCCTCCAGGATTTCGCTGCCTTTTTTTGAGATTGTTGCGGCCCAAAATGCCTGATTTCGCGGGAGCTTTTGTAAAAAATTGCGATAAAAGTTGCAATGTCTTTTGTATGTTTGTTGCAATGAAGTTGTGGGAGACAGTGAAAGTTGCAAAAAAGTTGCGATTTTTATTTTTGTATAGTTCTTTAAAAATAAAAAGGAAACTTGTTTTGGGGAGAATAAAACTACTCTGGGCTGAGATTTCCTAGTAACCATACCAAAGAAGCTCAGGATGCTGCAAATGTTGGTATAATATGAAAATGGCTGGTGGATTTAAGACAAAACATAATAATTTATTGAATTAATCAAATTTGAACATATGTGTCTGTGGCTTGTTGATCTTTACATTGTTAATTTCCTATGCTGGCCTGGGACACACATTCATACGGTTTGATAAAGTACTGACTTTAACTTATCATTGCACTTACAATAACAAGCGCAGCTGTCCTCAATTTAGGTCATCGTGTCGTCTCATCTCCTTTTTTTCCTGCATCCACCGTGTGTGTGTGTTTGTGTGTGTGCAAGCGTGTGTGCAAGCGTCAGTCGCGGGGGGAACGGAGCCGCAGCCCCACCTGCTGCAGAGAGCCGACAGCCAGGATTGAAACAGCAGCAACTTCAGCGACTTTTAAATCGTTACAGTCTACATTGATGTTAAAATGTATACAGGTTGGCAGGACGGTCTGAAATGTTTTGCACGGTCTTTCGCTGTACGTTTTGTTGGTAAATGTGAGATGTTCGAGTCACACACACTTCTCGTCTTCATATCACAAACAAGGAAATGATCAACCCGTTCTCAATCCTGCTTGGTCATTGGCTCTCAGAGTGCACGTGGGACTGCTGTGATTGGTTGAAGTCGCGGAAAACTTCAGGTTATTGGTAAAAATTTGCGGAAAAGTTGCGGTGATTGGTCAAAATTGCAAGTCGCACCAAATTCGAGGTGATTGGTCGAAGTCCTCGAGGGACTGATCTCTATACAAGGGGTATGCACTCCACTGTTGATAATGCTCCAGAAACTGTTGTTGATAATCACTATCAGTAAATCCCATACTTTCATTAAATAATCTCACAATATATTGACAGTAAAATAATGATGTAAAGCTTTCTTTACACTAACAGTGTTAGGCAAGTTACTTCCAAAATGTAATACATTATAGATTACTAGTTACTGTCATTTGAGAGTAATTAGTTATATTACAATATTACTGTCTCTGAATTGTAATGCGTTACACTACTTTTGCATTACTTTTGAGTTACTTTCACCAAAATAACAAGGGAAGTTTGATTTGGCAGCTAGCTTGTGAATTTCACCACCGGATCAATAAAGTCTCCTCTTTATCCACTTTAATACATCATAGATTATTCATATTTTGTATAATTAATATAAATATGCAAAGTAACTAAAGCTATACAAAATAGGTAAGTAAAACGTATAATAGGCAAGTAGGAGAAAATGAAAATACTTAATTAAAAGTACGGCATTGTTGTAAAATGTTTGTTTATAGCACTTCAATAAGAAATTCATGTTGTTTAGGTTAAAACACTCTAAAGGAAATGTTCAATTATAGTGTGATTAAAACTCACTATTAACATTATTTACAGTACTTGATTTACAGCTGATTTGTGAAAAGGTAGCCTACACAACCTTATTTAACAGTAATTTAGTTTTACTGCGAACCGTCACAGGAAGTGCTTTTATTTTGAAGTAAGCTACACGGAAGTTGTCTGCTAGCTTACTGAGAAGCAACATGTCCGTCAGGCTCAAGTTGTTCACTTTCTTGTTTGTAAAACTGCAACATATTGAACAGTAAATGGTCACAGTAAAAGACAAGCGTTTTTGGTCATCATTTGAAGCCATTCCACTACAGGCAGAGTTACTCTCCACGGCTGATAAAAATGCAATGATATTTACGTGTAGCAAGCCTCAACATTAATTCCCGACATGTTTATATCTGTCAGCCGCTGACGTACCGTCACCTGTTGGGACATACATGCTGTCCGTACTGTCTCTGGTTCTGACCACAGGAACAGAAACAGGACAGCTCACTTCAACGCAGCGTAATAACTCCTGAAAATAATATCCATCTCGCAAATGTATTTGTCTCTGCAGTCATCTCAACCATCGAATACAGCGACAGGAAAATAATACGGCTTTTTTTTTTTTTCTGTGAAGAAATGTGTCGCGGTGTTGGTGAATTCTTAAAAAAACCAATGCACCACTAAATGTTGCGTTAAAATGCGTTGTAACTTGCGTTACTGAGATTGTAACGAGTATAATATTACCGAAATTTAATTAGTAATGCGTTATATTACTGCGTTACACCAAAAAGGAATACATTACTGTAATTGCGTTACTTTTGTAACGCGTTACTCCCAACACTGTACACTAAGTATTTCTTTTTCCTGTGTAGCGCCACAGTCCTTCTCCCACCACTCGGGTGCAGTTCATCAGCCGCAGCCCTCCAGTACTCCGACAGGCAACCAGCCCCCTCCCCAGCATGGTGCACCTAGCCCTGGACAGGTGAGAAACACCAAAATATACTGAAACATATTTGCTGTGTCCCAATTTAGTGGCGGGATCCTCCAAAGTCTGGATGTATACATGAATTATATTGTAGGTAGACAAGCCTAGCCCATTTCAAAAAGCCTCCACCATAATGAGGTCAAGAGAAGTGCAAAAGCCCACTACTACTTTCTCTCATTTGGGGAGGAGATGCCTGTTTAGCCTGGTCTTCAGGTCTTTTTATGGGCCACATTTTTAAGAGAAACCAGCCTCTGGCACACAGTTATTGTGATTCATTTATTGGCTCTTTTAACCTTTCAACGTTGTAATCTCTCTTTTCAGAACACCCAGTCAGGCCCACAGCCCCAGTCCTTGTACCACTCAGGTCCCCTGTCAGCACCCACCCCACCCAACATGCCGCCGGGCCACACGTCTCCACAAGGATCTTACCCCATTCAGGGCTACAGCATCCACAGCCACCAGGGCATCCCACAAACATATCCCCTGGGACAGATAGCACAGGTATGGATTCACAGTGCTGCTACTTTTCCTGCTGTATGGTTATAGTTCCTTTTCGTGCATCACTGCAAATGAGAGAAAAAAAAAACAATTTTGCACCTAAACTTGGTTTGTCAATCTCCTGACCCCGCAGGCCCATGTACAGGGAGCCATGTCGGGTCCCCACCACTCGGGGAGCCACGGTCAGCCCCAGTTAGTGATGTTGCAGCCGCCTCCTCAGCAGGGCCCCGGCTCAGTGCCCCAGCACCCCCAGCATGGACCACAGCAAGGAGCACACCAACACTTTTACATAGGACATCCACAAGGTACGAGTACACATAATGCCGAGTAAAGTCTATCCCTTGATTCTCTATCTGTGGTAAAGTGTAACTTTTATAGTTGTTTTCGGTTTGTCTCCCACAGCAATGCAGGTACAAACGCACCCTGCTCCCTTCCATCAGCCTGGAAACTAAACCTCATCTGCCCTCCTCCCCACTTCCCAAACTGTTCTTAGGAATGAGCCCCAACATCCACACTGCCTGCTGGATGCGAGGCCCAGACTGAATGCGACTCATAAACAAACTGACAGGACCGTACAGAGGAGAGAAGAGGACAAAAAGTCTCACAGCATATTATTCTATTGCTGCAACGGTCTTCATGTGTACAAACCTCGTTGTCAGCCCCAGACGAGGAGGACGTTTTTAATGCTAATGATGAAGGTGGCAGACGACAGCAGCAGCACCAAACCCCGGCTGCCATCCTGCTCTTCTCTCCAACTTCTTCCCATTTCAGAGACATAAGGCACCTTGCTGAGCAGTCGGAGAGGAAAAAACACGGATGAAACACAGCAGCAGACACTTTATCTTCCAGCAGTGTATTTTTAGCCTCGTGGGGTTTTGTAGGTACCATGACACAAATGGGAAAAAGACTGTCACGGGATTCTTGTGAATACAGCATGAAAGGATGGATTTTAAGAGGGGATTTTTAGCAAATCATTTTCCTTTTTTTAACTCGATCCATTAGTTAAAACCACCCCTTTGCTTCTTCTCTCCTGTAGGAAAATATAATTAATAAAAAATAGACAAGACAAAAAAAAATATTAAAACAACAATGACCAAAAAAATAAAGTTTCCAACTCAACTTCTAAGCTTTGTTTAATTTATTGCATCATTAATTGTGCTGTATGACTATTAGTTACAGTTTTGCTCTGCACTGCATGAAGTGACAGTATCAGCTATAATGAGACAGAATTGATTATTTATTAGACAATAACAAGAGCACATTTAATTTGAAGCTTGATAAGCATTTGCGATTATGTCAGGCTGACAAAACAAAGTAATTACCTCCTAGGGGACTTTTTGTATTCTCTACACATTAGCTTGGATTTGTTCCACTCAGTGCAATTTTGCATGTTAATTTAAAATGGTCAATAGGGGGAACCCTCTTTATACACCAGTCTCGTGAGGCACATGGTCCTTGTGGCAGAAATGACTGTTTGGGTTAGTGGGGCACTCTGCTTCCCCTTCAGGCAAGTCTTTTTTTTATTATTTTGTTTTATTAAGCACATAACAGGTATACAGCCACAAGTGTATACAATACAATACAAAGAGGCCAGGGAGATACAATAATAAAAAGAAAAAACAACTCAATTTACATAAAGCATTTGAAAAGTACAAATAGTGTGTGTGTTCTAACAACCTTCTTATTACTGCAACAGGATATAGTAGATATATAGGCAAGGTAAGGCAGCTTTATTTGTATAGCACATTTCAGCAACAGGGCAATTCAAAGTGCCTTGCATAAAACATTAAAGAGCAGTTAAAAACGATAAAACAACCAGGCAGGATCATATTTCTTTACCATCTCATCCACCACGTCCCCACAGGAACATGTGACTTTGTACTCTTGTTACCTACAATATAGCCGTCGCTATAAGGCTTAGTCTGTTATCTGTTCAAAAATACCACTAGATAAAAGACAAGAATAAAATTGACAGTGCAGTATAAGAAATTAACAATTATTTAAAGAATGGCAACAGAGTTGCGGCGGACCTGTAGTTTTCTGGGAGTTTGTTCCAGATATGTGGAGCATAAAAACTAAATGCTGCTCCCCCTGTGTTTAGTTCAGACTCTGGGGACAGCAAGCAGACCTGTCCCAGATGACCTGAGAGGTCTGGGTGGTTCATAGTGTATAAAAGCATGGAGTTTTTCCAAATCCTGCTGAGACATTAATTGTCTTAATGTGGCTGTTAAAATTCAGGTCTGAGTCCATGACTACACCCAGATTTCTGACTTTGTCTATTGTTTTTAACAGTCATTTTAAGCTGAGCGTTGACTTTTAATCATTCCTCTTTTGCTCCAAAAACAACCACATCAGTTTTTTCTTAAAAAAAAAATAGTATAACATATAGTGTTTAATGTCTATGAAGTTAGGTGTTTTATTTTGGAATTTGGACTTATGGATGTAAAATTTGGTCAAAATTAAAATCAGGTTGATTAAATAAAATTGAGTGGTCAAAATTAAAATTAGGTTGATTAAATAAAATTGAGCGGTGAGATTTGTGTCAAAGTTAATGAAACCAAAAAGTACATTTTCCCAGCACAAGGAGAATTCAGGGTAAATAAGATCAGCTAAGTATCGAGACAGTTTACTCCAAAGTAATTTAGTATGAGGACATAACCAAAATAAATGCACAAGAGTTTCTCTTTGATTCCCACAGAATGTACAGTTTACATTAATGCCTTTTTTGAGTTTCTGTAAATAGTGGTTGGTTGGGTAAAACCTATGACGCATCTTAAAAGAAATCTCTTTGACTTTATTAGTCAGAAAAAACTTATGCGGCAGACGCCAGACCTTGTCCCAACATATATCTCCAACAAAGCTGGACCAGTGTGATAAAGAGGGTGTACTAATGATGTCATGTAGAAAAAGTCGAATTATTTTGTTGATATTCTTACAGTGTGGAGAGAAGCAACTTCTACCAACCTCAGTATCAAGTACATTACCTAAAACAGGGAGATTACCATCAGCCTTAAAACCTCTAAAAAGTGCAATTACATCTGTGGGGATAGCATCGAAAACTCCATAGGAGTAACAGGCAGGGTTCATACGTTTTGAAAAAACCTGGAAAAGTTATGGAATTTAAAAAATGCAAATTCCAGGCTTGGAAAGGTTTTGGAAACATAAAAAGACCCAGAAAGTTTTGGAAAAGTCATGGAATTTTTTTTTTAACACAGCATAATAATATGTGATTAATAAATGTATTTCACGTCGTCCTAACCTCAACGTTCTATTCGGGGCGCGATATTACGAATCCCACTATGAACCACATAAATTGTAATTCATTTTATTGTTAAACCTCTGAGGGTAAACTTTAACACAGATTTTTATTTTTATTGTATAATTTCGACATTTTCAGGAATACACAGTCATGGAAATTTGCCGAAAAGTATTGGTTAAAATGCGTATGAATCCTGAACCCGGGATACCATACTGCTGAAGAAATTCAGAATAAGAATAAAGTTTACCGTCTTGGTTAAAATAATTGACTGACCTTATCAAACCATTGTTTAAAAAAATTGATCTATTTTTGAATAAAACATATGTAGTGTTCCAAATATAAAATCTTTGGGGACTAAAATGATGTTTGAAGATTAAAGACCAGGCCTTCTTGTTAATGAAAAGAAGCAAGTTTGAGGGGAATTTTGTCAATATTATAGTTACAGATCAAAATAAAGTTGAGACCACCTAATGAAGAAAAGATGTAATGGGGAATAAAGTTCCACAGAGAAGTTGGACACTTGAGATATCGCCTGATCCAATTGATTTTAAAACCCTTCAGGCAAGTATGACACCACACTTTGTGGCTCAGTGACAGCCCTCTAGATTGATGTACTACCGAGTGTGCCAGTTAGCTCTACATCAATGTTTGGCCTAGTTTCCCCTCAGTGCGGGACATACTGAGCAGCAGGCTGTGGCGGGGCGTGTGACAGGGCGTAGAGTTGCTCGGCGCTGCGCTCCAGTCGGTCCTGGTACTCAAGGTTGGAGTAGTTGCCTTCAGGGACCCCCTGGGTGCCGTAAAGGAGACCCCAGCAGCAGCAGGCAATTACTGCTGTGCTGTCACTGTCGCCTGGGCAGGAAGAAAGGAAATAGAGAATTTCACATATAACGATGTTTATCAAACATTATTACATTATATTAGGACAATAAACAGGAAATCTAATTGGTAATGCCAATATGTACTATTATGGCTTCTAGAACATTTTTTTATGACTTATTTTTGACATACTATACTATGACTTTATGACATACTTTTTTCTTTTTTAGCAATGATGTCTAACATACAAACCACTATAAACATTTTTATGAGTTACTATACTAGGACTTATACTATTCTATGACCTTTTTAAAGCTATAGTGCATAGTTTCTGTCTCCCCCATGAGGAATTCTAAGTAATGACAACACTGTCATTGCATCCACATGATACAAGCCTTCAGTGATCGCGCACCACCCCCACCCCTCCTTCATGCAGTTTCTAGAATTAAAAAAACATGATGGACTCTTCGGAAGAGATAATTATCTTCATTCGGTCTTCTGCATGCGAAAGTCGACAGACTACCCCATTTTTTAAACGTAGCCATACTGAGAAATTTGTTGAGTTTTGTTGAGCTTAATTAGCTTTGTATCAACTCATTTGACAATGGCTTCAATGTAACGGACATCCAATAATATAAAATAGTTGGGTACTATGACTTTTTTTATGACTTTTTTCGACATGCTATACTATGATTATTTTTTACATACTATACTGACTTTTTTCGACATGCTTTACTATGCTTTTTTAGACATACTATACTATGACTTTTTTCTACATGCTAAACTATGACCTTTTTCCGACTTTTTTCAACATACTATGACTTTTTTGAATTTTTTCGACATATTATGATTTGTTTTTACTTTTTTCGACACACTATACTATGACTTTTTTCGACATGCTATACTATGAATTTTTTGACATACTACATTATGACATTTTTCGACATACTATACTGACTTTTTAGATATATTCAACATGCTACAGCCTATGACTTTTTTCAACATACTATACTAGACTTTTTTTGAGTTTTTTGACACACTATACTAGACTTTTTTTGAGTTTTTTCGACATGCTATACTATGACTTTTTTCGACATAATATACTATGATTTTATTTTTACTTTTTCAACATACTATACTATGACTTTTTTCCGACATTTTTCAACATACTATACTATGACTTTTTTCGACATATTATACTATGATTTTTTTTTTTACTTTTTTCAACATACTATATTGTTACTTTTTCGACTTTTTTTCGACATATTATACTATGATTTGTTTTTCCTTTGGTCGACATACTATACTGTGACTTTTTTGACTTTTTTCGACATACTATGACTTTTTTGAACATACTATACTATGACTTTTTTGAATTTTTTCGACATATACTATGACTTTTTTCGAAATAATGAAATAAAATGACGTTTTATGACTTTTGACGTACTACACTGACTTTTTTCGACATGCTATACTATGACTTTTTTAACATGACTTTTTTCGACATACAATACTATGACTATTTGAATTTCTTTGACATGCTATAGCCTAATATAACTTTTTTCAAGATACTATATTATGACTTTTTTCGACATGCTATACTATGACTTTTTTTCGCCATACTATACTATGACATTATTGAATTTTTTCGACATGCTATACTATGACGTTTTTCAACTTTTTTCAAGATACTATATTATGACTTTTTTTTTTTTCGACATGCTATATGTACACTATGACTTTTTTTCGCCATTTTTCGCCATACTATACTATGACATTATTGAATTTTTTCGACATACTATGACTTTTTTCAACTTTTTTCAAGATACTATACTAAGACTTTTTTCAAGATCCTATACTATGACTTTTTTCAACATGCTATACTATGTCTTTTCGCCATACTATACTATGACGTTTTTCAAATTTTTCGACATACTATACTATGACTTTTTCCAATATGCTATACTATGACTTTTTTCGACATACTATACTATGACGTTTTTGAAATTTTTCGACATACTATACTATGACTTTTTTCAAATTTTTCGACATACTATACTATGACTTTTTTGATTTTTTTCGCCATGCTATACTATGACTTTTTTCAAATTTTTCGACATACTATACTATGACTTTTTCCAATATGCTATACTATGACTTTTTTCGACGTACTGTACTATGACTTTTTTCGACGTACTATACTATGACTTTTTTCGACATACTATACTATGACGTTTTTTAAATTTTTTCGACATGCTATATAGTATAGCATGTTGAAAAAGTCGAAAAAAGTCATAGTGACTTTTTTCGACTTTTTCAACATGACTTTTTTCGACATACTATACTATGACGTTTTTGAATTTTTTCGACATGCTATACTATGACTTTTTTCAACTTTTTCAACATGACTTTTTTCGACATACTATACTATTACTTTTTTCGACATACAATACTATGACTTTTTTGAATTTCTTTGACATGCTATAGCCCAATATAACTTTTTTTTTGACATTCTATACTATGACTTTTTTCAAATTTTTCGACATACTATACTATGACTTTTTTGATTTTTTTTCACCATGCTATACTATGACTTTTTTCAAATTTTTCGACATACTATACTATAACTTTTTTGATTTTTTTCGACGTGCTATACTATGACTTTTTTCAAATTTTACGACATACTATACTATGACTTTTTTCGACGTACTATACTATGACTTTTTTCGACATACTATACTATGACGTTTTTTTAATTTTTTCGACATGCTATACTATGACTTTTTTCGACATGCTATACTATGACTTTTTTCGACATACTATACTATGAAGTTTTTGAAATTTTTCGACATACTATACTATGACTTTTTTCAAATTTTTCGACATACTATACTATGACTTTTTCCAATATGCTATACTATGACTTTTTTCGACGTACTATACTATGACTTTTTTCGACGTACTATACTATGACTTTTTTCGACATACTATGCTATGACGTTTTTTTAATTTTTTCGACATGCTATACTATGACTTTTTTCGACTTTTTCAACATGACTTTTTTCGACATACTATACTATGACGTTTTTGAATTTTTTTGACATGCTATACTATGACTTTTTTCGACTTTTTCAACATGACTTTTTTCGACATACTATACTATTACTTTTTTCGACATACAATACTATGACTTTTTTGAATTTCTTTGACATGCTATAGCCTAATATAACTTTTTTTTCGACATTCTATACTATGACTTTTTTCGACATACTATACTATGACGTTTTTGATTTTTTTTCGCCATGCTATACTATGACTTTTTTCAAATTTTTCAACATACTATACTATAACTTTTTTGATTTTTTTCGACATGCTATACTATGAATTTTTGCAAATTTTTCGACATACTATACTATGACTTTTTCCAATATGCTATACTATGACTTTTTTCGACGTACTATACTATGACTTTTTTCGACGTACTATACTATGACTTTTTTCGACATGCTATACTATGACTTTTTTTCGCCATACTATACTATGACATTATTGAATTTTTTCGACATGCTATACTATGACGTTTTTCAACTTTTTTCAAGATACTATATTATGACTTTTTTTTTTTTCGACATGCTATATGTACACTATGACTTTTTTTCGCCATTTTTCGCCATACTATACTATGACATTATTGAATTTTTTCGACATACTATGACTTTTTTCAACTTTTTTCAAGATACTATACTAAGACTTTTTTCAAGATCCTATACTATGACTTTTTTCAACATGCTATACTATGTCTTTTCGCCATACTATACTATGACGTTTTTCAAATTTTTCGACATACTATACTATGACTTTTTCCAATATGCTATACTATGACTTTTTTCGACATACTATACTATGACGTTTTTGAAATTTTTCGACATACTATACTATGACTTTTTTGATTTTTTTCGCCATGCTATACTATGACTTTTTTCAAATTTTTCGACATACTATACTATGACTTTTTCCAATATGCTATACTATGACTTTTTTCGACGTACTGTACTATGACTTTTTTCGACGTACTATACTATGACTTTTTTCGACATACTATACTATGACGTTTTTTAAATTTTTTCGACATGCTATATAGTATAGCATGTTGAAAAAGTCGAAAAAAGTCATAGTGACTTTTTTCGACTTTTTCAACATGACTTTTTTCGACATACTATACTATGACGTTTTTGAATTTTTTCGACATGCTATACTATGACTTTTTTCAACTTTTTCAACATGACTTTTTTCGACATACTATACTATTACTTTTTTCGACATACAATACTATGACTTTTTTGAATTTCTTTGACATGCTATAGCCCAATATAACTTTTTTTTGACATTCTATACTATGACTTTTTTCAAATTTTTCGACATACTATACTATGACTTTTTTGATTTTTTTTCACATGCTATACTATGACTTTTTTCAAATTTTTTCGACATACTATACTATAACTTTTTTGATTTTTTTCGACGTGCTATACTATGACTTTTTTCAAATTTTACGACATACTATACTATGACTTTTTTCGACGTACTATACTATGACTTTTTTCGACATACTATACTATGACGTTTTTTTAATTTTTTCGACATGCTATACTATGACTTTTTTCGACATGCTATACTATGACTTTTTTCGACATACTATACTATGACGTTTTTGAAATTTTTCGACATACTATACTATGACTTTTTTCAAATTTTTCGACATACTATACTATGACTTTTTCCAATATGCTATACTATGACTTTTTTCGACGTACTATACTATGACTTTTTTCGACGTACTATACTATGACTTTTTTCGACATACTATGCTATGACGTTTTTTTAATTTTTTCGACATGCTATACTATGACTTTTTTCGACTTTTTCAACATGACTTTTTTCGACATACTATACTATGACGTTTTTGAATTTTTTTGACATGCTATACTATGACTTTTTTCGACTTTTTCAACATGACTTTTTTCGACATACTATACTATTACTTTTTTCGACATACAATACTATGACTTTTTTGAATTTCTTTGACATTCTATACTATGACTTTTTTCGACATACTATACTATGACTTTTTTGATTTTTTTTCGCCATGCTATACTATGACTTTTTTCAAATTTTTCAACATACTATACTATAACTTTTTTGATTTTTTTCGACATGCTATACTATGAATTTTTGCAAATTTTTCGACATACTATACTATGACTTTTTCCAATATGCTATACTATGACTTTTTTCGACGTACTATACTATGACTTTTTTCGACGTACTATACTATGACTTTTTTCGACATGCTATACTATGACTTTTTTCGACATGCTATACTATGACTTTTTTCGACATACTATACTATGACGTTTTTGAATTTTTTCGACATGCTATACTATGACTTTTTTCGACTTTTTCAACATGACTTTTTTCGACATACTATACTATTACTTTTTTCGACATACAATACTATGACTTTTTTGAATTTCTTTGACATGCTATAGCCTAATATAACTTTTTTTTCGACATTCTATACTATAACTTTTTTCGACATACTATACTATGACGTTTTTGAATTTTTTCGACATGCTATACTATGACTTTTTTCGACTTTTTCAACGTGACTTTTTTGACATACTACACTATGACTTTTTTCAAATTTTTCGACATACTATACTATGACTTTTTTGATTTCTTTTGCCATGCTATACTATGACTTTTTTCAAATTTTTTCGACATACTATACTATAACTTTTTTGATTTTTTTCGACATGCTATACTATGACTTTTTTCAAATTTTTCGACATACTATACTATGACTTTTTCCAATATGCTATACTATGACTTTTTTCGACGTACTATACTATGACTTTTTTCGATGTACTATACTATGACTTTTTTGAATTTTTTCGACATGCTATACTATGACTTTTTTCGACTTTTTCAACATGACTTTTTTCGACATACTATTACTTTTTTCGACATACAATACTATGACTTTTTTGAATTTCTTTGACATGCTATAGCCTAATATAACTTTTTTTTCGACATTCTATCCTATGACTTTTTTCGACATACTATACTATGACGTTTTTGAATTTTTTCGACATGCTATACTATGACTTCTTTCGACTTTTTCAACATGACTTTTTTCGACATACTACACTATGACTTTTTTGAATTTCTTTGACATGCTATAGCCTAATATAACTTTTTTAAACATACTATACTATGACTTTTTTCAACTTTTTTCAAGATACTATATTATGACTTTTTTTTTTCAACATGCTATACTATGACTTTTTTTCGCCATACTATACTATGACGTTTTTCAACTTTTTTCAAGATACTATACTATGACTTTTTTAAATTTCTTTGACATGCTATAGCCTAATATAACTTTTTTCGACATACTATACTATGACGTTTTTTTAATTTTTTCGACATGCTATACTATGACTTTTTTCGACTTTTTCAACATGACTTTTTTCGACATACTATACTATGACTTTTTTCAAGGTACTACACTATGACTTTTTTTGAAATTTTTCGACATGCAATACTATGACATTATTGAATTTTTTCGACATGCTATGACTTTTTTCGACATACTATACTATGACTTCTTTCGACATACTATACTATGACGTTTTTGAATTTTTTCGACATACTATACTATTACTATTTTCGACATACAATACTATGACTTTTTTGAATTTCTTTGACATGCTATAGCCTAATATAACTTTTTTCGACATACTATACTATGACTTTTTTCAAGGTACTATACTATGACTTTTTTTGAATTTTTTCGACATGCTATACTATGACTTTTTTCGACATACTATACTATGATTTCTTTCGACATACTATACTATGACTTCTTTCGACATTCTATACTATGACTTTTTTGAATTTCTTTGACATGCTATAGCCTAATATAACTTTTTTCGACATACTATAACGTTTTTGAATTTTTTTCGACATGCTATACTATGACTTTTTTGAATTTCTTTGACATGCTATAGCCTAATATAACTTTTTTCGACATACTATAACGTTTTTGAATTTTTTCGACATGCTATACTATGACTTTTTGGACTTTTTCAACATGACTTTTTTCGACATACTATACTATGACTTTTTTCAACTTTTTTCAAGATACTATACTATGACATTATTGAATTTTTTCAACATACTATACTATGACTTTATTGAAGTTTTTCGACATGCTATACTGTGACTTTTTTCGACATACTATACTATGACTTCTTTCGACATACTATACTATGACTTTTTTCGACATACTATGACTTTTTTCGACATACTATACTATGACGTTTTTTTAATTTTTTCGACATTCTATACTATGACTTTTTTCGAGTTTTTCAACATGACTTTTTCGACATACTATACTATGACTTTTTTGAATTTCTTTGACATGCTATAGCCTAATATAACTTTTTTCGACATACTATACTATGACTTTTTTCAAGATACTATATTATGACTTTTTTTTATTTCGACATGCTATACTATGACTTTTTTTCGCCATTTTTCGCCATACTATACTATGACATTATTGAATTTTTTCGACATGCTATACTATGAATTTTTTCGACGTACTATACTATGACTTTTTTCGACATACTATACTATGACGTTTTTTTAATTTTTTCGACATGCTATACTATGACTTTTTTCGACTTTTTCAACATGACTTTTTTCGACATACAATACTATGACTTTTTTCAAGGTACTACACTATGACTTTTTTTGAATTTTTTCGACATGCTATACTATGACATTATTGAATTTTTTCGACATGCTATGACTTTTTTTGACATACTATACTATGACTTCTTTCGACATACTATACTATGACGTTTTTGAATTTTTTCGACATACTATACTATTACTATTTTCGACATACAATACTATGACTTTTTTGAATTTTTTCGACATGCTATACTATGACTTTTTTCGACATACTATACTATGACGTTTTTGAATTTTTTCGACATGCTATACTATGACTTTTTTGGACTTTTTCAACATGACTTTTTTCGACATACTATACTATGACTTTATTGAATTTTTTCAACATACTATACTATGACTTTATTGAAGTTTTTCGACATGCTATACTGTGACTTTTTTCGACATGCTATACTATGACTTTTTTCGACTTTTTCGACATATTCTATGACTTTTTTAATTTTTTGTCAGTATGACTTTTTACTTTTTTTTAACATAATATACTATGACTTTTGTAAATCTTTCGACATACTATACTATAACTTTGTTGGACATACTATACTATGAATTTTTATGACATTTGTTTAAGCAATAATGTGTAACACTTGTACATGAATAAAAATGTGTTTCTTTTCAATGTGTTATGTTTTTACTTCTTTATAACAGTCACACAAGACAGAAACTTCTTAACATAATACAATAAAACCTGGTTTCATGATACCTGTGTGTGACACTACTTTAATAAAGTACTATATGATTTAATAAATACTATGACTTATTTTCGACTTTTTCGGCATACTATACTGACTTTTTTTTCTGATTTTTCTGACATGCTATGACGTTTTTTCCACATACTAAAGTATGACGTTTTTTCGATTTGTTTCAACATGCTTTACTATTACTTTTTTCGACATACTATACTATGACTTTTTTGAATTTTTTTGACATGCTATACTATTACTTTTTTTCGCCATTTTTCGATATGCTATACTATGACGTTTTTTAATTTTTTCGACATGCTATACTATGACTTTTTTCGACTTTTTCAACATGACTTTTTTCGACATACTATACTATTACTTTTTTCGACATACAATACTATGACTTTTTTGAATTTCTTTGACATGCTATAGCCTAATATACCTTTTTTCGACATACTATACTATGTCTTCTTTCAAATTTTTTCAAGATAATATACTATGACTTTTTTTGAATTTTTTCGACATGCTATACTATGACTTTTTTCGACATGCTATACTATGACTTTTTTCGACATACTATACTATGACTTTTTTTTACTTTTTCAACATGACTTTTTTCGACATACTATACTATGACTTTTTTGAATTTCTTTGACATGCTATAGCGTAATATAACTTTTTTTGACATACTATACTATGACTTTTTTTCGCCATTTTTCGCCATACTAGACTTTTTTGAATTTTTTAGACATGCTATACTATGACTTTTTTTCGCCATTTTTCGATATGCTATACTATGACTTCATTGAATTTTTTCGACATGCTATACTATGACTTTTTTTCGCCTTTTTTCGACATACAATACTATGACTTTTTTGAATTTCTTTGACATGCTATAGCCTAATATAACTTTTTTCGACATACTATACTATGTCTTCTTTCAAATTTTTTCAAGATAATATACTATGACTTTTTTTGAATTTTTTCGACATGCTATACTATGACTTTTTTTGACATGCTATACTATGACTTTTTTCGACATGCTATACTATGACTTTTTTCGACATACTATACTATGACTTTTTTTTACTTTTTCAACATGACTTTTTTCGACATACTATACTATGACTTTTTTGAATTTCTTTGACATGCTATAGCCTAATATAACTTTTTTTGACATACTATACTATGACTTTTTTTCGCCATTTTTCGCCATACTATACTATGACTTTATTGAATTTTTTCGACATGCTATACTATGACTTTCTTCGACATGCTATACTATGACTTTTTTCGACTTTTTCGACATATTCTATAACTTTTAATTTTTTCAACATAATATACTATATCTTTGTTGGACATACTACACTATGAATTTTTATGACATTTGTTTTAGCAATAACGTGTAACACTTGTACATGAATAAAAATGTGTTTCTTTTCAATGTGTTATGTTTTTACTTCTTTATAACAGTCACACAAGACAGAAACTTCTTAACATAATACAATAAAACCTGGTTTCATGATACCTGTGTGTGACACTACTTTAATAAAGTACTATATGATTTAATAAATACTATGACTTATTTTCGACTTTTTCGGCATACTATACTGACTTTTTTTTCTGATTTTTCTGACATGCTATGACGTTTTTTCCACATACTATACTATGACGTTTTTTCGATTTGTTTCAACATGCTTTACTATTACTTTTTTCGACATACTATACTATTACTTTTTTTCGCCATTTTTCGATATGCTATACTATGACGTTTTTTAATTTTTTCGACATGCTATACTATGACTTTTTTCGACTTTTTCAACATGACTTTTTTCGACATACTATACTATTACATTTTTCGACATACAATACTATGACTTTTTTGAATTTCTTTGACATGCTATAGCCTAATATAACTTTTTTCGACATGCTATACTATGTCTTCTTTCAAATTTTTTCAAGATAATATACTATGACTTTTTTTGAATTTTTTCGACATGCTATACTATGACTTTTTTCGACATGCTATACTATGACTTTTTTCGACATACTATACTATGACATTTTTGAATTTTTTCGACATGCTATACTATGACATTTTTGGACTTTTTCAACATGACTTTTTTCGACATACTATACTATGACTTTTTTGAATTTCTTTGACATGCTATAGCCTAATATAACTTTTTTCGACATACTATACTATGACGTTTTTGAATTTTTTCGACATGCTATACTATGACTTTTTTGGACTTTTTCAACATGACTTTTTTCGACATACTATACTATGACTTTTTTCAACTTTTTTCAAGATACTATACTATGACATTATTGAATTTTTTCAACATACTATACTATGACTTTATTGAAGTTTTTCGACATGCTATACTGTGACTTTTTTCGACATGCTATACTATGACTTTTTTCTAATTTTTCGACATACTATACTATGACCTTTTTCGACATACTATACTATGACTTTTTTCGACTTTTTCGACATATTCTATGACTTTTTAAATTTTTTGTCAGTATGACTTTTTACTTTTTTTTAACATAATATACTATGACTTTTGTAAATCTTTCGACATACTATACTATAACTTTGTTGGACATACTATACTATGAATCTTTATGACATTTGTTTAAGCAATAATGTGTAACACTTGTACATGAATAAAAATGTGTTTCTTTTCAATGTGTTATGTTTTTACTTCTTTATAACAGTCACACAAGACAGAAACTTCTTAACATAATACAATAAAACCTGGTTTCATGATACCTGTGTGTGACACTACTTTAATAAAGTACTATATGATTTAATAAATACTATGACTTATTTTCGACTTTTTCGGCATACTATACTGACTTTTTTTTCTGATTTTTCTGACATGCTATGACGTTTTTTCCACATACTATACTATGACGTTTTTTCGATTTGTTTCAACATGCTTTACTATTACTTTTTTCGACATACTATACTATGACTTTTTTTCGCCATTTTTCGATATGCTATACTATGACGTTTTTTAATTTTTTCGACATGCTATACTATGACTTTTTTCGACTTTTTCAACATGACTTTTTTCGACATACTATACTATTACTTTTTTCGACATACAATACTATGACTTTTTTGAATTTCTTTGACATGCTATAGCCTAATATAACTTTTTTCGACATGCTATACTATGTCTTCTTTCAAATTTTTTCAAGATAATATACTATGACTTTTTTTGAATTTTTTCGACATGCTATACTATGACTTTTTTCGACATGCTATACTATGACTTTTTTCAACATACTATACTATGACGTTTTTGAATTTTTTCGACATGCTATACTATGACTTTTTTGGACTTTTTCAACATGACTTTTTTCGACATACTATACTATGACTTTTTTGAATTTCTTTGACATGCTATAGCCTAATATAACTTTTTTCGACATACTATACTATGACGTTTTTGAATTTTTTCGACATGCTATACTATGACTTTTTTGGACTTTTTCAACATGACTTTTTTCGACATACTATACTATGACTTTTTTCAACTTTTTTCAAGATACTATACTATGACATTATTGAATTTTTTCAACATACTATACTATGACTTTATTGAAGTTTTTCGACATGCTATACTGTGACTTTTTTCGACATGCTATACTATGACTTTTTTCGACTTTTTCGACATATTCTATGACTTTTTTAATTTTTTGTCAGTATGACTTTTTACTTTTTTTTAACATAATATACTATGACTTTTGTAAATCTTTCGACATACTATACTATAACTTTGTTGGACATACTATACTATGAATTTTTATGACATTTGTTTAAGCAATAATGTGTAACACTTGTACATGAATAAAAATGTGTTTCTTTTCAATGTGTTATGTTTTTACTTCTTTATAACAGTCACACAAGACAGAAACTTCTTAACATAATACAATAAAACCTGGTTTCATGATACCTGTGTGTGACACTACTTTAATAAAGTACTATATGATTTAATAAATACTATGACTTATTTTCGACTTTTTCGGCATACTATACTGACTTTTTTTTCAGATTTTTCTGACATGCTATGACGTTTTTTCCACATACTAAACTATGACGTTTTTTCGATTTGTTTCAACATGCTTTACTATTACTTTTTTCGACATACTATACTATGACTTTTTTTAATTTTTTTGACATGCTATACTATGACTTTTTTTCGCCATTTTTCGATATGCTATACTATGACGTTTTTTAATTTTTTCAACATGCTATACTATGACTTTTTTCGACTTTTTCAACATGACTTTTTTCGACATACTATACTATTACTTTTTTCGACATACAATACTATGACTTTTTTGAATTTCTTTGACATGCTATAGCCTAATATAACTTTTTTCGACATACTATACTATGTCTTCTTTCAAATTTTTTCAAGATAATATACTATGACTTTTTTTGAATTTTTTCGACATGCTATACTATGACTTTTTTTGACATGCTATACTATGACTTTTTTCGACATGCTATACTATGACTTTTTTCGACATACTATACTATGACGTTTTTGAATTTTTTCGACATGCTATACTATGACTTTTTTTTACTTTTTCAACATATTCTATGACTTTTTTAATTTTTTGTCAGTATGACTTTTTACTTTTTTTTAACATAATATACTATGACTTTTGTAAATCTTTCGACATACTATACTATAACTTTGTTGGACATACTATACTATGAATTTTTATGACATTTGTTTAAGCAATAATGTGTAACACTTGTACATGAATAAAAATGTGTTTCTTTTCAATGTGTTATGTTTTTACTTCTTTATAACAGTCACACAAGACAGAAACTTCTTAACATAATACAATAAAACCTGGTTTCATGATACCTGTGTGTGACACTACTTTAATAAAGTACTATATGATTTAATAAATACTATGACTTATTTTCAACTTTTTCGGCATACTATACTGACTTTTTTTTCTGATTTTTCTGACATGCTATGACGTTTTTTCCACATACTAAACTATGACGTTTTTTCGATTTGTTTCAACATGCTTTACTATTACTTTTTTCGACATACTATACTATGACTTTTTTGAATTTTTTTGACATGCTATACTATGACTTTTTTGAATTTTTTTGACATGCTATACTATGACTTTTTTTCGCCATTTTTCGATATGCTATACTATGACGTTTTTTAATTTTTTTGACATGCTATACTATGACTTTTTTTCGACTTTTTCAACATGACTTTTTTCGACATACTATACTATTACTTTTTTCGACATACAATACTATGACTTTTTTGAATTTCTTTGACATGCTATAGCCTAATATAACTTTTTTCGACATACTATACTATGTCTTCTTTCAAATTTTTTCAAGATAATATACTATGACTTTTTTTGAATTTTTTCGACATGCTATACTATGACTTTTTTTGACATGCTATACTATGACTTTTTTCGACATGCTATACTATGACTTTTTTCGACATACTATACTATGACTTTTTTTTACTTTTTCAACATGACTTTTTTCGACATACTATACTATGACTTTTTTGAATTTCTTTGACATGCTATAGCCTAATATAACTTTTTTTGACATACTATACTATGACTTTTTTTCGCCATTTTTCGCCATACTATACTATGACTTTTTTGAATTTTTTAGACATGCTATACTATGACTTTTTTTCGCCATTTTTCGATATGCTATACTATGACTTTATTGAATTTTTTCGACATGCTATACTATGACTTTTTTTCGCCATTTTTCGACATACTATACTATGACTTTATTGAATTTTTTCGACATGCTATACTATGACTTTCTTCGACATGCTATACTATGACTTTTTTCGACTTTTTCGACATATTCTATAACTTTTAATTTTTTCAACATAATATACTATATCTTTGTTGGACATACTACACTATGAATTGTTATGACATTTGTTTTAGCAATAACGTGTAACACTTGTACATGAATAAAAATGTGTTTCTTTTCAATGTGTTATGTTTTTACTTCTTTATTACAGTCACACAAGACAGACACTTCTTAACATAATACAATAAAACCTGGTTTCATGATACCTGTGTGTGACACTACTTTAATAAAGTACTATATGATTTAATAAATACTATGACTTATTTTCAACTTTTTTGGCATACTATACTGATTTTTCTTTCTGATTTTTCTGACATGCTATGACGTTTTTTCCACATACTATACTATGACGTTTTTTCGATTTGTTTCAACATGCTTTACTATTACTTTTTTCGACATACTATACTATGACTTTTTTGAATTTTTTCAACATGTTATACTATGACTTTTTTGAATTTTTTTGACATGCTATACTATGACTTTCTTCGACATGCTATACTATGACTTTTTTCAACTTTTTCGACATATTCTATGACTTTTTTAATTTTTTGTCAGTATGACAAATATACTATGACTTTTGTACATTTTTCAACATTCTATACTATAACTTTGTTGGACATACTATACTATGAATTTGTATGACATTTGTTTAAGCAATAATGTGTAACACTTGTACATTTGACGTTTTTTCCACATACTATACTATGACTTTTTTTCGACTTGTTTCAACATGCTTTACTATTACTTTTTTCGACATACTATACTATGACGTTTTTGAATTTTTTTCGACATGCTATACTATGACTTTTTTCGACTTTTTCAACATGACTTTTTTCGACATACTATACTATGACTTTTTTGAATTTCTTTGACATGCTATAGCCTAATATAACTTTTTTCGACATACTATACTATGACTCTTTTCAGCATACTATACTATGACTTTTTTTCGACTTGTTTCAACATGCTTTACTATTACTTTTTTCGACATACTATACTATGACGTTTTTGAATTTTTTCGACATACTATACTATGACTTTTTTGAATTTCTTTGACATGCTATAGCCTAATATAACTTTTTTCGACATACTATACTATGACTTTTTTCAGCATACTACACTATGACTTTTTTTCGACTTTTTTCGACATACTATACTATGACTTTTTTGACTTTTTTCGACATACTATACTATGATTTCCATCGACTTGTTTCAACATGCTTTAGTATGACTTTTTCCAACTTTTTTTGACATTTTTTCGACATGCTATAGTATGACCCCCCTCCACGCTATATTATAACTTTTTTACATCTTTTTTCAACATGCTATACTATAACTTTTTTCAACATACTATACTATGACTTTTTTCAACATACTATACTATGACTTTTTTCGACATACTATGCTATGACTTTTTTTGATTTTTTCCAACATACTATACTATGACTTTTCAACATACTTTACTATGACTTTTTTCGACATACTATACTATGACTTTTTTCGATATGCTAAACTATGACTTTTTTCCGACTTGTTTCAACATACTATAATATGACTTTGTTCGACATGCTATATTATAACTTTTTTACAACTATTTTCGACATGCTATACTATAACTTTTTTCGACATACTACACTATGAATTTTTATGACATTTGTTTTAGCGATAACATGTAACGTAACGTGTTTTCAATGTGTTATGTTTTTACTTCTTTATAACAATCACACAAGACAGACACTTCTTAACATCATACAATAAAACCTGGTTTTATGATACCTGTGTGTGACACTACTTTAATAAAGTACTATATGATTTAATAAATACTATAACTTATTTTCGACTTGTTTCAACATGCTTTACTACGACTTTTTTCGACATACTATATACTATGACTTTTTTTTCGTCATGCAATACTGTGACTTTTTTCAACATACTATACTATGACTTTTTTCAACATACTATACTATGACTTTTTTCGACATACTATATACTATGACTTTTTTTCGACATACTGTTTCAACCCACGACTTTTTATGACTTTTTTTGACATACTATAGTATGACTTTTTTTTCGAAATACTATACTATGACTTTTGTCGACATACTATACTATGACTTTTTTTTTTTTTTTTCAACATACTATCCTATGACTTTTCGACATACTCCTTTACTATGACTTTTTAGGTCATGCTATACTATGAATTTTTATGACATTTGTTTTAGCATCAATGTGTAACACTTGTACATGAATAAAAATGTGTTTATTTCAATGTGTTGTTTTTACTTCTTTTTAAAAGTCAGACATTTCATACAATAAATCTTGATTTCATAATACCTGTGTGTGACACTTTAATAAAGTAGACTTTTTTCGACATGCTATACTATGACTTTATTTGACATTCTATACTATGACTTTTTTCGAGTTTTTCAACATACTATACTATGACTTTTTTCGAGTTTTTTAAACATACTATTCTATGACTTTTTTCGACTTTTTCGACATACTATACTATGACTTTTTTCGAGTTTTTTAAGCATACTATTCTATGACTTTTTTCGACATACAATACTATGACTTTTGTTTGACTTTTTTCGACATGCTATATATGATGCTATGACTTCTTTAATTTTTTGTCAGCATGACTTTTTACTTTTTTCGATATACTATACTATGACTTTTTCGGACATACTATACTATGAATTTTTATGACATTTGCTTTAGTAATAATGTGTAACACTTGTACATGAATAAAAATGTGTTTCTTTTCAATGTGTTGTGTTTTTAAATTCTTTTTAAAAGTCACACAAGACAGAAACTTCTTAACATCACACAATAACACCTGGTTTCATGATATCTGTCTGTGACACTACTTTAAAAGTACTATATGATTTAATAAATACTATGACTTATTTTCGACTTTTTCGACATACTATACAGATTTTGTTTTACATTTTTTTCGACATGCTATGACTTTTTCCCACATACTATACTATGACTTTTTTCGACTTGTTTCAACATGCTTTACTATGACTTTTTTCGACATACTACACTATGACTTTTTTTTCTACATACTACACAGACTTTAAACTTTTTCCACTTTTATCGACATACTATACTATGACTTTTTTCGACATACTATCCTATGACCTTTTCTTTTACTTTTTTCGACATACTATATTATGGACTTTTTTCGACATGCCTTTTTTGACTTTTTTCTACATAGTATAGTATGACTTTTTAGGACATGCTATACAATGAATTTTTATGACATTTGTTTTAGCAATAATGTTTAACACTTGTACATTTGACGTTTTTTCCACATACTATACTATGACTTTTTTTTCGACTTGTTTCAACATGCTTTACTATTACTTTTTTCAACTTTTTTCGACATACTATGGCTTTTTTTCGACATGCTATACTGTGACTTTTTTCAACATGCTAAACTATGAATTTTTTGAAACTTTTTTCGACATTCTGTACTATGACTTTTTTTACTATTTTCAAAATAATATACTATGATTTTTTTTCGACTTTTTTTCAACATGCTATACTATGACATGCTGTACATGAATAATAATGTGTTTCTTTTTACTCATTTTTAAGTCACACAAGACAGACAGTTCTTAACATCATACAATATAAACTGGTTTAATGATAAGTGTAACACTCCTGTAACACTCCTTTAATAAAGTAGACTTTTTTCGACATACTATACTATGACTCTTTTTTCCGACTTTTTCGACATGCCATACTATGACTTGTTTTTTACTTTATTCGACATACTATACCATGACTTTTTTCGATATGCTATAAAATGACTGGTTTTTTTACTTTTTTTCCACATACTATACAATGACTTTTTTTTTAACTTTTTTCGACATACTATACTATGGCTTTTTCTGACTTTTTTTCAACACATTACACTGACTTTTTTCAACATGCTATACTATGACTTTGACTTTTTTCGACATACTACATTATGACTTTTTGAAACATTTTTCAACATACTATGACTTATTTTAAAAACTTTTTTTAACACATACACTGACTTTTTTTCGACATACTATACAAGACTTTTTTTCAACTTTTTTCGACATTCTATCCTATGACTTTTTATGACTTTTTTCAACATACTATACTATGACTTTATGACTTTTTTCGACATACTACATTATGACTTTTTTGACGTTTTTCGACGTGCTATACTATTATGGCATCAGGTTTATGTCATATCTTGCGAGGGCAGAAAACATGCTCCCACTAGTAAATTATACCATTTCATATGCGCAGATATTACTCTTCGCACACCAATTCCACAATTGAGAGTGTACAGGCAGCTGCGGGCGTGAAACAAAACATAGGGGGAGCAGGGTTTTTTCCCGGCTCGGAATGGGCCTGAAGCGGTGGTCTGGGGGTCCTCCCATTCTGATACATTTTCTGGCACAAATTTATGGTGAAAAGGTCTATGACTTTTTTTGACATACTATACTATGACTTTTTTTGACATACTATACTATGACTTTTTTCGACATACTATACTATGACTTTTTTCGACATGCTAAACTATGACTTTTTTCCGACTTGTTTCAACATACTATAGTATGACTTTGTTTGACATGCTATAATATAACTTTTTTCGATATGCTATACTATGACTTTTTTTCGACATTCTATACTATGACTGTTTTCGACATGATATACTCGGAATGGGCCTTTGGGGGGACACATATGAAGCGGGGGTCTGGGGGTCCTCCCATTCTGATACATTTTCTGGCACAAATTTATGGTGAAAAGGTCTTTATTCATGTCAAGGAAAACACACAATTCTGGTGGCAGGTAACAATTCAAAATATAATGGAATATAATGCAGTAAGGGGGCTTTCGCATCCGACTACACTTCACCACAAAGTCCAGTTCATTTGATTAGTATGAACAGGGCATAACGGTAACTTTTTTTCCCAAGGAGCACATTTTGCTCCTAAGTTGAAAAATGTAGGAGTGACTTACATAAGATAACTGATATTACTTTTGTAGCTAATTTGTACAATAATACAATAGTGTTATGAATATAAAATGTTATGAAGTGTAATGTTTTCTATTTTTAAATATTTATCAATAAATTGTCAATGATGTTGAATACAGCAGTAGTGTGAGGGACCACCCCTACGTTTAGCATGCATGTTAACCGAGGATTAATTGCAAATTTAACCAGCTTGTTCAGGGAGTCTGGGCAATGCTGATAAAGCGGGTGCATGTGTTGTTCATGTGTACTACCGTACGGCTTGCATCAGGTGCAGTAGGTAAGACTTATAAAACTAACTTTTTTGTCATATTTGCTGAAACTGACCTCTATGTTCGAGTAGAACTACATGAAGCAAAATAATCTGGCTCCTGTGGAACCACCTACAGCCTGTAGTGCGTTTTGCAAAACCCCACAGCTCCCTGGTCAAATGCACCAATCATGGCCAGGGGGGGTGTCTAACTGTGTGCCAATCACTGCTCGTGCACACACATTCATTCTCCCTTGTGGGGGGAGGGGCTTAGGAGAACGTTTTGGGCTTTAGCAGAAAGGGGGGAGGGACTGAGAAGTTGTTGATGTTCAAATTTTTTGGCTAAGTCCTAGATCTTCCCAATCCTACCTACAGCACCTTTAAAACAACTGTACCAAAACACAGAATTTGACTACTATTTAACGAGATTACGAGACATTTTCACAGGTTATAAAACTGTCTCACTTTAATACTGATAGACGACAGCGCAGCCCGCCGTGGACAGACAGTCGAAGCTCCGGAAACCAAGGTAGGCACTGGCCCTCCTATGATTGGTCACTTTCAAGGCTATCCCACTCACGGACCTCCTTAGTTTACCTTGATTGACAGGTATCATTCAGGAAGCTCGAAGTTGTTGTAGGCTACCGGCCAAATATCTGTTTTTCTGTCTTTATTAACGATGTAGCGCAAGATAGCACCGTAAATAAAGGACTGTATATGTGTCTCTCATCCGTTCTGTTGTTGGGATATGTGTGATGCTTCTGAAATGTTCGTAAATCCTTGCCGATGTATGAATTATGCCTCTAACATTAGAACTAACGTTAGGCTTAGCTAATATGGCTGTGAGCAGGGTGCGATTTTCCGGGGGGATGCAAAGTATTTCCCCCTTTCTGGTCTACATTTTCAAGCCTCTGCTGAATTAACTTTTTTATGATTTTTTTAGGGCTGTCAGCATTAACGCGTTAATCGCGATGCAATTAAGGGCCGAGCATAACGCGTTCATTTTTTTTTTAATTGCATTAATCGCATGCCGGCTATTATTAATTTATTTTACACTTCAATCGGCTTTGCGTCGTGCTTAACAGGCTACTATTTTGACCCTTTGCAACACCGTTACTTATCATCAAGCTGCCAAACTTCCTCCTGCTGCAGGTTGCAGGCATGATGGAGAAAGACAGCAGCAATAACTCTGAATGGAGCTTTTTATTTTCCAAAACTCCCGGACGGCTCGTAGACAAGTCGAAAGCCATATGCACATTGTGTAAAGCCGAATTAAAATATCACCGAAGCACGTCAACCTTGAGCTACCACCTATGAGCTAAGCATAGTAGTACAGTTAACGTTGATGCTAACCGCTAGCATGCTTCCCACTCAGGCAAAGCACTATTTTGGAGAGTGCTACTTGCCGACCTGTGGATGAAACCAAATCCCAAAAAATGACTATAGCTCTTGCGAAGTGGGTGGCAACTAACTGCAGACCTGTCAGCATCGTAGATGACTCGGGTCTTAAAGAAGTACTACGGTTGGCATGTTCTGACCCGTCTCATTGCCGTCGAGGGGGACAGCCCCACACACAGCCTGTATGACACGTTGAAAGCAGCCACACTGGAACTGCTGCAAGGTGCTGCAAACGCTGTCTCATTAACTGGTGATCACTGGACGTCAGTGAGTAATCAAAATTATTTAGGAGTTACTAAACACTATATTGACTTTGGTAACGATAGGGATTTTTAGTTTTTTAGTTAGGTACTTGGAGGAATTGTACAAATAATGACAGATTCACACATTTTCTTTTGTTTACAGTAAATAAATAATTACAAATCTTAAAATCAAGTTCATAAAGTAACTTTCTTTGCATTCATTTGATTCCCAATCAAGATACACTGGTAAGAATTGCTTTTGATTGTTAATATGTATGTACTTAAAAACTGTTCTGAAATGCAAAATAATAGAATTTTAATCATGTGATAAAATATGCGATTAATCGTGATTAACTATAGAAATTCAGCGATTAATCGTGATTAAAAAAATTAATCGTTTGACAGCCCTAGAATTTTTTCGACATACTATACTATGACTTTTTTTACATACTAAACCACGGGTTCTCAAAGTTTTAAGCCAGCACAGGAAAAGTGTACACATAAAACACCCTGTGTTAGAGTGTAGTCATAGTTCAAAGTGTATTGGTCAAATACTGGTTATACAAGTACATACAGTCCTTTAATTGTGCCATAACATAAAATATAATAACAAAGAATCAATATATAGTAGCTAGAGGTCCGACGAGATTTCATCCCCACGAGATCTCGCGAGATTAAACATGACGAGATTTCTCGTCAAGGTAAAAAGCTTCTCGCGATAACAGTACACAAGTGCAGAGCAGCAGCCTTCAAATTAGCATAGAAAAACCCCCTGGCCATTCTCCAAAGTTGACTTTGAGTTTACTTTTAGAACTACTGCCAGAAAACGCTTAGTTAAGTTGTAACCTTGGTTCTCTGAGTGAGGAGACTCTCTCTCCACCATAAATATGGAATAAGTAAATGTGTAACTGTTAGTTATACAGGAGAGAAGCCAGTCATTTGAGTTAATGGCAAAACCTTTTAGTGCTCGGTTTTCATTTTGTGACTTTCGATTGAATAAAGCACTATTTTTACAGTCTTGTTTCTTCATTGACGTTTTCTGTAAAATAGTGTTAAAATCTTGTCTCGTCTCAATCTCGTGAACCCAAACTTGTGTCTCATCTCATCTCGTGAGCTGGGTGTCTCGTCACACCTCTAATAGTAGCCTAATAACAAAGAGTTCAAATGTGTGCCTGTGTTATAGGGAACAAGATATTGTTTCTAGCTCCTGTGTATTATTGATAATACTCTTAATAAACCTTGCATTGGATTAGTCACTCAATTAATTTTCTTGTGCTTTGTTCCAACCTCGTCATTCTGAATTATGTTGCATTAATACAGTGGTCCAAGTAGTTATCACAAACTAATACTGTTTAGTTGTGCTTACAATAAATGTATAGTAAATGTAATGGAAAATGGAAAAGTTGTGAAATTATGAAGGTGGTATGAGTTGCAGTGCTGTGATTATCAAGCTAAACTGGTAGGCTGGCAAAAGCCTGTTTAGGCAAAAGGCTTTATTATTCATGTAAAATATCTTATATGCAGTAATAAGGCTTGCACTTGGTTTAGGCTAGGAGATGTTTGAGATTTCCTAAAGGTTTGGTGGGATTAAAGTTAGGGCAATACTTCTTTTCAGCTTATCGATAAGACCACTAAAACAATCTTTTCTTGTTTGAATCTCTGACCTCCATGGAAGCATGCTCTGCTCATCAGCTCCTCCCAGTCTGAACCCGCCCCCAGCAAGGCGTCCAGCGCAATCATCGGAGCATCATGGCCGCTGTCTCCCCCCCAGCCCCACAGGCTGAAGCTTTTGTAGGCTTCGTCTCTCTCAGCTGGGCCATAGGAAGAGGGCCAAATCACAGGCCCCACCCCACTAGAGAGGCCCCTCAAATCCAGGTACCTGTGGACAGAGGTAAGACATTTTTCTGACATCCACACTATGCTCCAATATTATGTGATTCTGCAAAAGTGAATTCATTCAGGTTCATAGACATCCTCCATCCTTTTTACTGTATGTATGTATGTATGTAGGTGAAACAAATGTTTATGTTTGTGGTAATTAAATCCACACACTTATCCTTTAAAACAGAAAAGTAATATATTTATGTATGGATTTTGTATTGGAGCAATACAAAAATTAAAATGAGCTCAGTGCTGCTGAACTGAACCTGACCAGTGGCATCTTAGTACAAATATCATGCCATCATCTATTAACCTTGAGACTGTAATATGTTAATAGAAAGTTGTTGATTTTGGAAACCTGAATCTGAATACAGCATGACAGCCTAGCAAAGCCTAATTTCAGCAGCTCATACTGTACCTCTGCCACATGTCACAGAAGTAGTACCAGTCTCTCTCTGTCTCCTCCACGGCAAAGCCTTGACCCTGAACAAAGCTCTTTGCTATTGGACAGGCCTCGTTGATCAGGCCCAGACCCCAAGTCGTGATTGGCCTGTGCTGGACAGCATAGGCCGTAAAAAGGGCTGATGCTACGGCTCCCAGGAAACCAGTGGGATGAGGATGGGTCATCCTGCCTGTCTCCACGGCAACCGCCACCAATGACAACAGCTGGTCAGGCTTTGGATACCTGGTGGGGACAAAGTATTAAAGTCTTTATCAACAGTTATTATGGAGGATATTTAGCTGAAGGTTTCTCCATAAACCTAATGAGGTCACACAGCAGAGAAATATGTTTTCTGTATTAGTATTCTGTTTGGATACAAATTCTGTTTAGAGTAATTACTTATTTTCATGCTTCAATTGACTCCTCGTCATGTTTTTTTCTGGTTCTGGCTAATTTTTCACCCTGGTACTCTGTTATTTATTTGTTATTTTCTGCTTCGTGATCAAAGAATGTACACTTATTCCACTGTTGCATTTATTATAAATTACTTTAGATAAGAGCAGTGGCTGTGTGCTTCAATTGTAAATTTAAATGTTCTATCTCATGTTTTGTATGTGTCCTAGGGTGACCAAACCAATGTGCACTGTGCATTTTGCAACTTCATTTAGATTTTTTATTGTGCCTCATCATCCTAAATAAAGCTGAAGAGAACCTGCCTGAACTTCACTTTCAATCAATTCCTGATGAATTCCTCTCCACAACCAAATGTGATGAGCTTAGAGCTGAAATGATAAGTGGATTCATTGATTAGTCAATCGAAGTAATTGAAACTACTTTGTTGACGGATTGATTGTTTAGAATCATGTTTCAGCAAAAATGTCAGATTCCCGTCAGTAACATAAGAACTCTTTCTCACTTTAAAAACATATTAAGAGTTAGAGGATTTATATATCAGGATGATTCTTCTAAGAAACATACGCAAACAGGCGGGACTACTGTACTGCTCTTGTTGCTGCCTGATGATTTCAGATATGTCATAACTGTGTCCCCATTCAAACAACAAAGCAAACTGAAAGTGTTTCTATTTTCACAGGCCTATGATTACCCATGCATTTTAAGGCACATTGAGTTTACTTGTAAATAAATGTGCTATATAAATAACTTGTCCTTGCAGATTACTTGGTACTATTACTAGGTGTCTTAATTTGTTGGAACACCTGCCATTTAGAGATACAAATTGACAATATAGTGCCACTCAAATCAAAATCAATTTGTAACGCTATTACTTTTCCCTTGGCAAGTCATTAAGTTGCCCTGTGCCTGCTCAGTAAAGCAATACTGCATGTTAATTGACAATTAAAAATAATAACCAAACCCGAGGAGGGCTCAACCTGGAATGCATAAGGATTAGACTAAGTTATTATGTTTTTATTACCTGAGGCCAATGCACATAGACCTCATGGCTGCTCCACAGCCCGTCCCCCGTGGATTATAGGGCACTCTGTAGCCCCCTTTCTTTCCTGGCTTCAACAGGGAGACTCCTACAAGAGCAAATGAGAATCAAAAGAGCAAAAGAGAATGGAAGTCAAATATCTTCCATCATTACTACATATAAATGTGATTTGGTTTTAAAATGAAGATTTACCCAGAATGGTTGAATTCCCTGGTGCCCTCCCGTCCATGTCTTTCATCCCCTTCACATATCGAGCAGCCACCTCATGCAGGAGTTTCTCCCCCTCCTTCCCTACAAGGGAGACAATGCAGAGTTAACTTGTTTAAACTGCAAGCATTGTCCTCATTAACTTTTTAAAGATGTAAGGGACCTATTAACAAGGCTGGTTGTTTGCCATATCACAGTAAAGGTCCAGTTGAATTTCTACCATTTTCCTTCCACTTGTGCAGAGCTGTAATAGAGCACCAAATCAAGGCAAGACTAGAAATTAGATTTAACCTTTAGTTTTGAGAAGGCGTGGTGCGTGTCCTGATGAGGCCTCAGCAGAACAACACTGACTATCAGATCAATCCAATAAACTCTTTGTTTGAAACAAAATGAACAAAGGAGAGACAGAAGCCAGAGAGAGCAAAAGGGTTCAATGGGCCTCATTCACCAATATCTTCCTAAGTTTTCTCTTAAATATGTTCTTAAGAAAGTCCCTAAGAAAAGTCTACGTCTGATTCATGACGTGTTCTTAAACAGCAGAATTGTTCGAAGGTGTGTTCTTAGAATGATGAATCCCAATGTCTTCATAAATTGAAAGCTCATGCCCGTTGCTCCTATTTAGCATAGGTAAACGCCCCGTTAATTTCCATAAAAGGGCATGAGATGGCAGGGCCGTGTGCACACTTAGAGAAATGTCGAAAAGACGTGGCAAAGACAGTGGAGGCCTCGAGTCCAAAAGAAAGAAAAAGTTTAGTAATTCTGAAGTGGAGGTACTGAATGCAGTTACTCATGCAGTGAACGCTGTATCCGGAGAAGGGCGCAGAACCAATGAAGTAGAAAAGAAATGGTTTGATCTGAAATCTGAGGCAAAAAAATAAAATAAATATAATAACATAGAAGATACTCTTGGCGTATAAATAGCATGATCAATCACTTATTATTGGATGGCAGGGTTCCCCGTTAACATAACTGATGTGAATTGAATGCAAAGCAAGGCAAGTTTATTTATATAGGCCTAGCACAATTCATACACAATGGCAATTCAAAGTGCTTTACAAATGAGCAGTAGTGTGTATTTATTAAAACAAACAAATGTATAATTATGTGTAAAATAATGAAAATAATTAGTTACAAAATGGAGAGAAAAGTTAAATTTTAAATTAGAACGTAAGAAAACTGTATAGCTACTTGTTTTGCGCAAACATGTCAGCTCTAAATTGTGCGTAAGAGTGCTCTTGAGTGTGCATAGATTCTGTTCTTACCTAAGAACAAATCCCAAATAAGAAAACATTGGTGAATGTCAGAATCTTCGTGAAAACTGCGCAAGTGGGGTTTAAGAACACATTAATTCTTAAGAACGTTTGGTGAATGAGGCCCAATGTCATTTTGACCTTACCAGTTGCCAGTCCTTCAGCTGTTGCCAGATGCAGAACTGTGTCATCGCTTACCGGCCAGTCAGGGAGCTCAACCTTTATGTTCTTCAGACCGCCAAGCTCTTTCAGCTCCTGCAAGGACAAAAAGGATGAGGGTAGACATTTTTGGGTAAATACATCTCTAGCAGTGGTTTCGCTTCATCACAATTCAACTCCTCTTTTCACGTTGGTCCTGCACTGACCTGATGAATAGCTGGTCCCGACTTATTGAACTCCCAAAGCTGGTTCCTGTATCCCAGAGCATCACCGACACCACTCAGCAGCATGGCTGCCTTATAGTGCTCCACTGTAACGGATCTGTTGGGACAAAAGAGACTATTACCACTCTGTTAACAAATGTACAACACTTTGAAGTGCCTGCCTAAGCCAATAGAAAACCTTAACGCAAGATGCTCTTCTTAACAGTCCTTTTTCACTGTCCATAAAAAGGAAACTGTACTGATGAGAAGCTGTTTTATAGTCATTTAATTAAACCTGTTTTGGCATTTAAAATGTTGTTATTTGATTTGGTTTGAAAAACGCCCCTAATGTTATTTTTCACTATTATATCATATACCCTTAGCCTGGATGCCAGCCGCGAACCCACCCACAACATTCGAGGTTGAGAAGTTCAGTCAATCGAACAGGAGCTGTTCGGACAAATCAAATTGTGAGGGCGGGCTTTATACGATGATGGACAGATACAGTAACGAACAGTAACGTCTCTCTCTCTCTCTCACACACACATACACACACACACACACACACAGCTGATGGTGTCGCGACTCAGCTGTTCAAGTCACAGAGGCTGGTTTTAGAACGTAAGAGACTTCACCTGTTTCAACGGCCAATAGAGAAGTCAGCTGGTAAAGTCAGCTAAAAACTATAGAAATAAAATTATCAATAATCCATTTTATGTCTACGTTACAAACAGCTTTACGAAATGGCAGAGTTTTAGACTGAGCGGAGCCTCAACAACCGCCCGAAAGCACGGTAGCGTTATATGGTGGAGAGAGATAGAGAGAGACTGAAGAGAGGGAGCCCAGCGGGGTTAAGGGTCTTTTACACTAGACTCATCCAAGGTGGCAAAGCCGTGAATCAGAGCAATAAAACGAGTTTCCCACCGCTGACTCACACAGGAAGTGACGTGAATGATGACGTTTTCACTCGGAATTTTTTTTTCCCGATGTCTATGAACGCAGGAAGACTTTAAAAGAATTCAAATTTTGCCAATAGCCTACTGTATGTTATAAATAAAGATGGTCAAAAATATTTTTTGTAGAATAAAATATTTTGCTTTTCAGTATCAAAGTCTTCATATATGCTATGCAGTTGTGATTCTACAGACTACGCAACATGGGGAAAAAAGTAATAATACTGTATTATTACATTTTTCCCCATGTTGCGTAGGCATATGCAAACAGCTAGCACATTGAGGTAGGCCTATATTCCTAAATTAAGGTATATTTACAATGTCATAGGCTAACCATTAATTCAAACATCGAGAAACAAGTCATCTTAAACATGAAGGTACTCTCTCTGGCTTGATTTGAGAGTAATTTAGGTAAAATCCTTCCTCCATGCAGTGGAAATCTCACCGGTCCATTGCAACGAGTCGTTTCCCGAAATCAAGCTTCGCCAGGCGGTCACACACAGTTCCTGACACCGGGGCTGCAAGCTGAAGCACTGCACACGCCCACTGCTTACTCTCTACTTGTTTGTTGCAAGCTATGGTGGAAAGTAATAGGCTCGTTCGAGATGAACTTCGCCTCGCCTGTAAAGTGGACGAGAGCAGGCAGCAGTAGCCGGGGGCGGTGAGAAAAATCCGCTGTCAAGTTCTTGTATAGGCTACCGTAGGTCAAGTCGGACAGTTTCCAGCCGATTCCAGCAGCCTTCACGCTGAACAGGAAGTGACAGAAACACTGTGGTCCGATTCCGATTTAATAAAATGTTATCAGACCAGACCTAGTTTTGTAAATGTGCATATGACAATTATTCACCTCAATGATAGGCTACATGAATTCATTTTAATGAATTAATAAACCCCTGGACTGCAATATTTCAGATATGTTTGAGCAAGATTTCTGCTCATGTTCAAAACTTTGTGCACATTTAAAATATATCTCATCTGTGCTCTCTGAGATTTGGAGGAGTCGTGTAATATTTTGAGAAAAATAAAGTGATAAGGCTATTACAAGAATAAAGTCATAATATTTCTGAAAATAATCCACCTGCACCATAATCTGCTGTGCATTACGTGATTGCTCTGCTGATAACGGTAGATCTCAGACCTCCTGACAGACACAGAGCCCCGTTTGAGACTCTGGTCTCTGAACGAGACAAAGTTTAGGGAAGTGGCTGTACGCTGCTCTAGGCCTACATCGGAGGTGGAAACCCGAAACTAGGCTACTGCAGAAATACACAGAGCACAAACGGGACACATCTGCCGCTGCATGCCCACAGCAGAGCGGGTCCTTTATAAACCTGAACTGCACAGACCACGGAAGGCGCGCTGCAGCAGCTCTGTGGTCTGTGCCGCTGCTCGTCTCTATTTTTATAGCGAGAGTGGACACTAAGCGACGCACAGGTCTGCTTCAGAGCTCAGTGTGTTTGAGTCTGACCATGGACTGGAAACGTCACCTCAACTTCAAACTAAATCATTAGTTTGAAGTTTTCCCCCAATTAGGAAATGATCGACAATAATCATCAATTCAATCTAATAATTAGGCCTAGGTTGACAAGCAAACGTGTGGCTGAGAGGGCACCCTAGGATGATCATGTTTAATAAACATGTTTTATTCGCTTGTCATTGTAATTCTATTATTAATGAGAAGTAGACCTAAGGGCGACACGGCGCCCCCAACACATTTGATGCCATAGGCAATCGCCTAGTTCGCCTATAGCAATCGCCGGCCCTGGTTACACCCGTAGACAGTATGAGGTTACACCCATAGGTTACACCAGGACAGCCATTGACTCATCATAAACACTTCCTGCTGCACCAAAGATGGGAATGTATTCAGTTTTACAGGTATTTAGTCGTGAACCAAATATTCTCATCCTTTCTGAGAAACTATATTAAATAAATAAATTATGATGTCTGTCATGCTCCTTTCTTGCTGTCAGGCGTGAGTAACTCTATTTCTGTTATCTCTCTGACCAGATGAACCTTGTGTAACCCATGGATGGATAATCCAGGCAGATCACAGCCTGAGACCCTCCTCCACTCTCCCCCGCCAGCACTATCACCTCTACAGTAGGTGTACAGGCTTCTAAATGAAGTTCAGCACACAACTTTCATCCAACAGAGGATGTATCCCAATCTCTGTTAAAGGAATACTTCTATAGGTAATATGCTTATTCAATTTGTTGTCAAGAGGAAGATAAGAAAATCAATACAACTCTCATGTCTGTATGGTAAATATGTAGTTAGAGCCTGAAGACGCTTAGCTCAACTTAGCATAAAGACTGGAAACAAGGGATAAATAGCTGGCACAGCTAATTAAAACGTTGTACCTTGTTTGTTTAATCCATATAAAAAACAAAAGTGTTAAAATGACAATTTTTTATTGTCTAAAGTCTGTTTGACCTTAACCGCTGTTGACCACTGTGAGTGAAAGTAGAATGAAAAACAAATAACTTGTGTTTCTTAATTTCTAGAAGTGTATGATAACACATTGGCCTCATATTGAGACTAGACAAAAAAGATCTTAGCTTCGCAAAATATCAGCATGCAGATGTAGCTACTAGGTTTGTTACAAAACACAGTTTGAGTAAGACCCCCCACATTTACATTTATCATTATTACTGTTTTTAATGCATAACTTAAAAGGAACTGATGGGCTACATTTCACTGAAATTGTATTTTATATAATTTTGAGCAAAACCAGGACAACAATGAAAACCTGAACAACAATGAAAACCAGGACAACAATGAAAACCTGGACAACAATGAAAACCAGGACTATGAAAACCAGGACGACAATGAAAACCATGACATTATTGAAAACTATGACAACAAAGAAAACCATGACAATGACGAAAACCATGAAATCAATGAAAACCATGACAACAATGATAACAATAATGAAAATGCAGAAGATGCTGGTGCTAGTGCTTGGGTTGAGGTTGTAGTTAACCAGGGTGTAGAAGATGACGACCCCCTGCCTGGAGGATTCAAGAGAAGGTCAAGAGAGGAGGATGGACAGGACATTGAAGAGAGAAGCAGCAAAAAATACAGATGGTGGGATGAGTTTGCTGAAAGCAGCACTGACAGTGACACTGACAGCACTGACTGTGACAATTTCAACAAGAAAATTTTAAATAGTCCAGTCAAACATACTAAGGTTGCTGAAGAAGACCCTCTGCCTGGTCCATCCAGGAAAAGGACAAGAAAGAGTGATAGAGTCGAAAATTAGAGAAGCAGCAAAAAATCAAGATGGTGTTACGAGTTTGCCGACAGCAACTGTGACACTGTTACCGTCACAACTGGCAATGATCTTGCTCACAGTAGTGGCAATATTGACGTGGCTAAAGATGCAGGTGCTGCGGAAGAGACTGACAAGAAGGAGGAGAAGCACCTGGATGAGTAGGAACCACTGCCAGGAGGATCTAGAAAGAGGTCGAGGTAGGATGATGATAAAGAGGATAGGAGAGGCAGCAAACAATTCAAATATTAAGATGAGACACCAGAGATGAAGACTGACGCCAGCAGTGAGATCAGATTATTAGGCACATTTTGACTTTTTTTAACCCTACTCTACTCCACTATGTTAGCCAATTTCTCCTTTCTTTATAATGTTGTCTTATCCAAATACAAATTGTAATTTTGCATACACATTCAGTATATTAGGCTATAGGTAAGACACACTGAGATAAAAATGCCCACTTTTGGCACCCATTTGCTTATCGTCCTGGAGGGGGATCCCTCTTTGAGTGGGCCCTCCCGAAGTTTCTTCCTTCTTTTTTTTAACCTCCTAATGGGAGTTTTTCCTTGTTCTCATTGAGGGTCTAAATGTGCTGAAACACCAAGGAGATCGTCGGCTATTGGTCCAAGTTGGTTAAATATTCTACATTGTTGTTGTTGAAAAGAAATTATTTTATGATAGAAAACCGTTAAAACTATCCACTAAGCAAATTAGTGCACGAGAATAAAAATGGTAGTGAGGAAAGCAAGGAAATGACTGGCCGTCGAGAGGGCACACACAGAAGGCTCTTCGCATTTTCATCTTCATCTCAATTTGATTAATCCAATACACATAGTTTTAAATGTCCCTTTTTTCATGTTTAACAATTCTTTTTTTTTTAAACAAAATACAAAACATACAACTCGCAACATGAACAAATCCCCCCTTTCCGTCATTACCACCCACCCAGACAAAAATCAAGATGACACAGTAACTACAATATTCCAGACCATTCCACAAATAATAACAAAAAAGAACAATAAACCAAATAAACATATGTATAAATGAACAACATAAGACCATCATACACAAATATCCCCAGCACAAAACTTCTTAGGAGCCCTCCAGAAAGTTCAGGTACTTTCCCCTTGGATGGAATGGAACCTGGGTCCTTGCAATCTGACATAGGTATCTATGTATCATGTATCCCGGTCCAAAATTCCTGGACCTTATCACAAGACCATAGGACATGAAGTAATTTGCGGTCTTACATTTCCAACAATTTGGTGTGTCTTTCAGACCAATTCTAAACAATCTGGAGGGAGTCCAATAGAAGCGATGCATAATCTTGAACTGAATGAGGCGCAACCTCACATTGTGTGATTAAATGTTCCTTTTAAAAAAGGTTTGAATTATTGGAATAACTATTTTTGCACATTATGTCCATATGAGGGCAAACATACAAAGAGACACATAATAACTTGTGTAGCCTATGTATATTTACAATTCTGACATAAACATGTCTAATAGATCTACATACCTGAACATTACATATGACATAACTTAATATAAAAACTGTAGGCCTCTCTTCCTCTCTCCCTCCGCACTGTGGTTGGTGCTAGACTGACAATGAGCTCCCTAGCAAGCAAGTTAGCTAACTAGCTGGCCGGCCACTAAAATAGTAAAATTTACCTAGGAAAGCACATTACTGTTGCCAGATGAGTGACAAATTTGTCTGGCGTATTTTCTGTAACCAGTGCAGCATGAAGGCATTTTAGGTGAAATTAGCAAGCTAGCTAACTAGCCAGCCAGTCACAGTGGACTGCTCTGTCCCTCCGCTTCCCCAACGCAGGGAAACTTCTTTGCTGAGAGAACAAATAACATGAATCTGGTTTCTCTTTTTGAATGACGAACAGATTATCGCTGCCTGCTGGCATGGAGAGTATTAAACGTGCTAGTTAGCCGTCAAATTTAGTCTTTGCGGTTGTATTCAAGCAAAGATTCTCTATAACTAAAGATAGCGCATTACACGCTGCGCCAATGGTATGAAACACACTTCCTGTCTCCTAAATGGTTGTGACCTCAGTTAAAAGTGTAGTGAACTTTGTGTGGATTGATGAAAAGTTATTTTTGTTTTGTTATATTTGTATAATTTATTAATATTTTCTTTTGCTAACATTAGATAGCTATTTACACGGCTAAAAGCCATATTTAGTATTATGGAAATTAGTTTAGTTTTTTTTAGTTGACGTTAGCTTATCTGTGTTGCGAGATCTCACGAAGGTTTGTTTCTGAGACAGAAACAGGTCTCGAACAAAGTTAATTTTCTCCTGATTTGTCCGTCTGAAAAATGTCATTTTAAAGTCAGAATGTTCAGGAGATATGTGGTTTGTGAAAAATTGGTCCTTGGTGACTATGGAGCGAAATAATCATAATAATCATAATCTGTGTTCACGTTCACTTCTCATTGGAACCAATACACCCAGGATCTGCCGCTAGTCTCCTAAAGAGGAGTGGCAGTGGCGAAACCCACGTGACACAAATACAGGAAATTACGAGTTGGGGCGTCTCGTTTCAAAACCGTCTCTGCATAAGTCCTTGCGGTTTGTGTTCAAGTGCAACTTTTTGGCCAAGGCACAGGTGTCGTGAGGAGAAGCCATAGTCGACCTTCATCGCAACTAGTTCTTTGGCGTCTGCTTGGTGTGTTTGCACCTTAAGGTCTAGGTGGGTTTCAGTTTAATTTAATTTAATTTAGTTAGTTTTGTTTATTATCCTTTTGAAAATTGAATGTGTGCAATATTAAAAATCTCTCTGTAAAGACTTAATACATAAAGTTAAAACTTAATTTAACTTGCTGGCTTATGGTCATTGCTTTTAGAAATCCAAACTACAGTATGTTACTATTTGAAACAATAGTGCACCATTTTTCTATTATTAAAAAAGGAAAATGAAAATATGAAACCTTTACATGGAATAAGTTTTATAAACCACATTGATATAGACGGAACACGTTGACAACCTCAGTCATAGATCCACTACAAATAGTCAACAAATACTGATATGGTACAAGCATATTATCTAATAGACATCTCAACAGTAATGTAATGTCTAGAAGTTTGACATTTTGGGAAATAAACTTATTTGCCCAGAGTTAAATGATAAGATTGATACCACTCTAATGTTTAAACGCTATCAATGCAGCTACAACCAGCAGCCAGTTAACTTAGCATAAAGGCTGAAAACAGTGGAAAACAGCTAGTCTGTCCAAAGGCAACAACATCCACTTTCCAGCACCTCTAGTTCGATGATTAAAACTTTAGTGCGTAACTTTTTGATATTAATATCAATTGCCCGTTACATTCAAGCCATTGCCAAATGAGTTGCTACAAAGATAATTAAGACATGTTTAACTATGTCCATTTACACCATAAACCCAAGTCTAAGAATTAGAATAAAAAAAAAAACTCAGGTCAGCCATGTTGAAGAGGTTTATTAATTATCAATGATTCCAGAGACCAATAGGCCTTGTCCCTCCGCCAGTCATTACACAGATAAGGTCAGAACCACAAGTATATAAGTAGGTCGCAGAAGGAATTTGGCCGAGTTAACTGGTGCTTACAGAGGACCTAACACGTGGATGTTATGGAGGATTACACCCGCTCAGGTGACTCATGTGTGTGGAATAGTTTACCTGCATTTGTAGGTTGATGAAAGAAATCCATGGTGTAAATAATAGTATCTCACAAATATGTTGCTTTAGAATAAACCATTTTAAAAGAGAAAACATAAGACATTCATAAAACAATTGGTTGTATTCAACCCAGAATCACTGATCACAGCCGTAAACTGCATCTCAGCATAGTGCAGGTTGTACCCACCGCACAGAGAGACAACATCTGCTTAATATTCCTTTGGGAACCAGGTGTGATCTTTGCATGTTTTGACACAGAAACTTAAACTATCACATCTGGATTGGAGTTTGTGCGGCATGGTGGCAATGTGAGTGTGAAGACCTTCATCCACCAGAGGACTCGGCTCCAAGCTGCAGTGTCAGCAAGCATCCATCCTGCTAACACGTCCTTGAGCGAGACACTGCTGTTTTGTATGTGACCCAGTGCTCTGACCTGAAGGTGGAGGGAGAAAAGTGAAAAGAGAATTCACCTCCAGGGATCAATAAAGCATTAAATCACATTAAAATCAAGTTTTGGATCCTAGATCCAGCTTTAGATGTAGACTTGCAAAACCTGTTATCTGCTCATCAATATCTGTTGTGAAGCTCTTCCGTCCACAGGGTGGCATGGTTTCACTACAACACACAGTGGCTTTGAAAAAGACTTGGTGATTGACGTTGGCAGCTGGTGGATCCCGATGCCAGACTGTGATTCCCCATGACGGATGCACACGGTCAGTCTTTGCTACCAGATGATTATCATCAAAGAGGAAGTGCAGACTGGGAGCTGAAGTATCAGTAGAAGCTATTTGTCACATGAGTTGTCAGGAGCCATAAAGGCTGATGGCGAGCGGAGCCGGAGAGCGGCACAATCATGAAATAAGAACAAATGGTCCATGTGCAGATATGCCTGAGCAGACTGTGGTGGTGCCTACAGTTTCAGTCTTTGTCACTGTATGACTGAAAAACTCAGTCCAGGTTTCAAACTGCCAAAGTGATAAGCTGCACACAACAATTTCATTTAAAGGAATAGTTTGACATCCTTAGGAAATAAGCTTATTTTCTTTCTTACCAAGAGTTACACAAGAAGATACCACTTTTGTGTCTGTCCGGTAAATTTACAGGTACAGCCAGTTAGCTTAGTTTAGCATAAAGATTGTATTTCCTCAAAATATCAAACTATTCTTTTAACTATTGTGTCATTTATATTGTTAGATTTGTTTTTACTGCACTTGAAAACAGCAGTGCTTTCATGGATGCTTATTGATAAAAGACCATTACCCTAAAACCTGCATGAATTATGAATATATGTTTTCCCTTCCTCCTGAAAGTGCTGAAAACAGGATAATGAAGCCCATTATGCTGTTGCACTGCAGCCAAACCAAACAGCATCAAAGATATCCCCCACTCGCCACTGCAAATTATCAAGCCAGAGACATTTCTCCTCATGTGATTATAATGTTTTTTAAATTGCCCCCTTTGGCACAGTCGAGCTCCAGCAGGCAGCCCAGCTTCTCCACTGGGTGGTTAGTTTAGTTCTGCTTGGCGACAGGCAGAAGGTACAGTAAGCCTGACTAAGCCAGACAAACTCCCAGGTTGCCTCTTAGGGATGAGGGATGGAGTGGAAGAGTATCACATGGGTGTTGTGATGAAGTGTTAGCAGTTATGTCTGCCTATAAGGAGGATGGGTGATGCAGCTTTGTCACCAAATCCCTTCTTCCAATTGGATAAGACACTGCCTTTCCTTACACATTGACAAATTCCTAAAACATCAATTTATCAATGTGGAGATGTTTGATCAAAATATTGTGATATTTAATCTTGTTAGTAATATCCAGCCTTTCCCTCAAATATGTAGCAGCCTGCTCAAGATAGGATTCATGAGTAGATTTAGTATTTTATTATTCACCAGAGCTAAAACGATTAATCGATGACTATATTGATAATTTATTAATTGTTTAAGCCACTTTTAATGCAAAAATCCAACTTCCAATGTGAGGATTTAATGTTTTTCTTTGTCACATATTATGTTAAACTAAACTAAAATAAAAAATATCAGTTTTTTTGGGATTATTGGTCAGATAAAAGACATCACCATGGAATCTGGGAAATTATATTGGGCATTTTTCTTATTTTCTGGCATTCATAGAACAGATGATCAATTAATTATTCAAGAAAATAAATATAGAGATGAATTGATAATAAAAATAATTGTTAGAAGAGCAGAGAGTATTTACATTTGGGTGCTGGAACCTGATAACCTTTTGCTTTTAAAGATGACTAGGTCGATTATTCGGCATTACCAGACATAGGCACTGTGCTGCTGCCATTCTTTTTATTTCCTTTTATTGTCAGTGCTGTGCGGTTTTGATATTAATGCTGTCATGTCTTGCTATGTTTATATCTGAAAAAAATGTAATTAAAGATGATATAAAAATTTTTTAAAAGTTGCTTGCTGTTAAAAATATTCCCTTATTCCTTCTCCTACCCTTACTTCTGCCAGAACATACTGGAAAAATAAATGCAAGAGCTATCTGGTCATGTCCCTGCTGTTGTGCCCTCATCTAACATCGTAACCCCTCTTGTAGAACTGCTCGTGAGAAATGGCATTAGTGCTGACTGTTGGGTCCCATGATGGTTAAAGAGATAGTTTGGTGGTTGAATCAAGAGCCAACAAGTCTCCATCAGTTGGAGCAACCGTCGTCGTTCCCCCCCCTCCAGAGGCTACCTCTAAAAAAAAAACAAAACAGCAGCCCCATCCACACCCTCATCCCCCACCCCACGGCGGCGGGCCATGATACCCGAGTGCTATTACAAGTACCAGCGTTGCCTGGCAACTGGCTGGCAGATTACAGTTGGGGCTGTACATGGTTCAGATTTAACACTGTTTATGGGGGTGTCAATGCGTGTATAGGTGCGTGTCTGTGCATGAATTTGCATGTGTATGGGGGGCAGATGGAACTAGATTGAGTATGGAACTAGTGTGTGTGTGTGTGTGTGTGTGTGTGTGTGTGTGTGTGTGTGTGTGTGTGTGTGTGTGTGTGTGTGCGCGTTCGTGTGCGTGTGTCGGTGTGCATGTGTGTGTACGTGAATCTGTAATGGCTGACAACATAAGTGTGTGTGGATGTGTCACCATTGCCTTGTTTCTCTGCAGCTTCCAGGCAGATGGAGATTGGAACAAAATGGATTACCAGGTGTCTACCTTTTTTGACATTTTTGGAAATACACTAATTTGGTTTCTTTAGGAGAGTTGGAGGAGAAGAATGATACCATAACTGTCTATTAAATATGAAGTTACACCCAGGAGATAGCTTAATTTAGCATAAAGACTGGAAACAGGCTTGGCTATGTCCAATCAACAAAACAAAAAAAAACAATTTCAGCTTTTTAGTTCTCTCCTTTAGCTCACTTCTCCTTTAGCTCACTTCTTAGACTTCTCTTTTATCACACATTTATAAAATGTCTGAACTCACCGCGGCCCATGAACTCGCCTCCTCTGTTGAGCCATGGACGTTTTAGTCAAGATGGCCAACGGATTATGATCAAATGTTCTTCGTTAAAGGCCACCAAAAACTTATCTACTAATCTTAACTAAAATTATTGAATAAACATTAATATTAGGTCGTTTATAGAAAATGTTATTTTTATCTAGATATATGGAGTGAAACACACAACATACTGTTGAGTAAGGTTATGTTTCAGGCTTGATTTTAGTTATTAGTGTTGTGTCAATGTCAATGGGAGTTTGAATGAAGTTTTCTTACTTCTGAAACAGAACCCGGAAGTTCTGGTTTCCTTTAGTCTCTCTGTGGGGTGTTATGTGGTGAAACTATTTGTTGGCTCCGGGAAGTTACTGGTCCCCCCCTGTAAAACAATGAGTTGACGTTTTTACACTGTGTTGTTCTTCTTTTAGAGATCAAACAAACAAGATATACACAATGGTAATGAATGAGTTTTAGACGTGCTGGTAGGTGGACTTTGAACAGAGCCAGGCTAATTGTTTCCCTGTTTCCACTCTTTGTGCTAAGCTAAGCTAACTGACTGCTGCTGTCGCTTTATGTTTAACAGACAGACATGAAAATGGTATCAATCGTCTCACCTTACTCTCCAGCAGAAAGCAAATACGCATATATTGATGTTGAAATATTCCCACAAGCCCTTTTTTTGTCTTCATTTTTGTTTATCTTAATTTATTAGAGGACAGTTTTTATGTCACTCTGGCTCAGACATTTGTCGTGTGAATGTTGTTATGAAAGCATAAGTGCACTACTACTACTCTTGAAGTTAATGTTCCTGGCATCACTTGACTGGATGTCATCTGACAGACTTAATTCAGTTGTTTTTGAAGAGCATTAGAAAATGTTTCACAGTACACTAAATACTTGTCTCTCCTCAACAAAGGCACAGCACTCTGATATGTTTTCCCAATAAATCCTGAATCCCTGAGGAATTTCAAAAGCGCTGTGAGAGTGAAGGAGGTGTTCCTGATATGCAAAATCAATATCTCAGCAGAGCCAGAATAACTTCTGCCTCCTCAGTGATGCATTTTCTAGATTATTTGATTATTTTACTATTTTCTAGTGAAGGCCTCTCTTATTGTTATACCCAGTCTCTCAGAGATTTCAGGAGATTAAAAAAAAGACAATTTAAATTCTTTGAAATGATCACGACGACTTTGGGCTTCATAAATGTTTATCTGACAACTCATCTCTTCTTCGTCTTCCCATCCCTCCATGTTCGTCCTTGCTCCCCTCCCCTCTCTTTTGCTTCCCCCCTATTTTCTTCTTTCTGCACCCTCTCCCTGTTTCTGTCTCCTGCTCAAATTCATAATTTATTAACACTGCATTTTCAAACACTTCAATGGGCTTGCAGATTACAACCCCGAGTCATGTAATAAAGCAGTCAAATAATTAGGAAAAAACAGCACATCTAATGTCAAGATAACATTTTGTTATTGTTTAATCAATCAGGTTTTACATAATTAAGGATTTGTTTCATGCATGTTACTCTGCAGCCTGTCTGTCACCCTTCAAAATTAGCATGTGTCTGGAATTTGCATATGAAATTCATCTCATCAGATGTCATCCTCTGAAAAGCGCTTCAAACTGAGATCTGTTCAAGTCCCTTTTTATCTCAATTATTAAACATGAACTCAGGCATTCATATTTTTTTGTCTCCAGATAAAAACAAGTTGGCCAGATAATATAACCCACAGTCAACATAGTTAGGGGAAAGCCGTGAAACCTGCCTGTAAAACTAATTTTAGATGGTCATTAGCATACTTGTGGTCAGCGGTGACATATTTTTCACACTGCTGAAAAGTTCATAAAACCTTGTGTTCGGTTCAAGGTTTAAAATCAATTTTCACTTTTGGGCAGAAAAACACTTTATGTACAAAATAATCAATAAAACATTGAGTAGTCATTTTTCTTATTTAGCTAGGCACTCCTATGAAAGATTGCAAACCAACATCAGACAAAAAGAAATCTTCATTTTCAAATGCCCTTTCAAGCATTTTGCATATCAATGTACTTTTAATATAATTCAGTTTTGAATGTGGCTGGCTGCACATTACCTGAGGCTGTATGTATGCACTTTTGAGAGAGAAAAAAAGAAAGCAAGTCGATGCCCCATTTTAAGGGAACATTTCAGCACTTTACACTTTAGTACAGATTTAGACATTGCTGACATAACAGCTTGTCAGCTTGCATTTTGTAAGTGAATGTATGCAAAGCTGTATGAGATTTTAATGATGTAGCACTCAAGATGTATATGAATATTATGACTCACATGCAAAGTATTATATAATAATAATACTGTAAATGTTCATTTTTATAGTGTTTTATAGTAACCGATTGGTTGGATTTAAACAGAGCATGGCACTGACATATCCACAACATGCAGGACATTTGTGGTATAAAACAATCTATGCTTTGAATGAAATCAGCTTACAACATAAATATACTATATGTTTTTTTTAAATGTGTATTGATTGAAGAGATGTATGCATCATATTACCGATTATTCCTAACAATGCTGACCCTCAAATGTTAGTTAACCTCTACCATGGGAAACAACCACCTAGACACTCAAAGCTTAGACACCGTTACCACAGATATGTCCAAAAAAAATGTTTTCTTCGCTTATAACACTGGAAAATTAAATGATTATAGTTTATATTTTCGTAAACAAAAAAGTGTAAGAATTATCTCAGGTTCCTCTTGTCGCCCCTTTGGGTCAGGAAAAAACTGATCCCATATCAACATTTCCTGGAAAATCTGGTTTCCAAGTAGTGTTTTTACACCACAGTTATGGTGATAGATACCAATTTAAATCTAATAGTCCGACTAATAAATGGTTGGAGTCATTTGTGGAGGTGAGACGCAATTACTGTCCGCTGAGGCTGGGCAATTGCAACAATATTTAATCACTGCCTCTCCTTAGTAATTTCCTCCTTTTGTTCAATAAGAAAATTAGCAAGCTAAAACAACCTGCTTTTATCCACAAAGTTTATATTATGTGTCAAGAGCCTGCAGGCTTGTGTATATAACGCATCTCCATGATATTGATTTTTGCAATATAGCACTTCCATCTAATAAGTCCTTTTCTTGCACACAAGATATTAGCTCTAGTCCCGCCACAGGTTTAGGTACATGAATATACCACACACACACACACACACACACACACACACGCACACGCACACACACACACACACACACACACACACACACACACACACACACACACACACACACACACACACGCATCACTTTATCAAGACCAAATGGAAGTATACAGACGCACAAACATGCCTGGATCTGCACATTGGGCTGCAGGGTTCATAAGCTGCTGCACCCTCATCTGCACATGTCACAGTCAGTCATGCACTCATGTAAACTTGTCCTCTGCCCATGACTGCTCCAGCGGCTCGTCTCCATATGGCAACCAAGGCCGCTTGGTGAATGACTCCGCCGTTAAACATCTCTTCAGTGTCTGTTTATTATCACGTAACATGATTTCCTTGAGAAAACTCTTTCAAAAACAACTTTAAATGAAACTGCTTTAAGATATTTTTCCTTCCATCTAATCAATTGACACCTGCATGAGTGGACGAATAATGTCTGCCTTAGTCAGAGACTCTTGACGTAATAGCTCTATAGGGGATGAGTTGGAAAAATAGAAAAGGTAACTGGGAAAACACCCAGGATGATTTGCAGTGAGTCCAGGCCCATCCTATATGCAGTAATATCACATGAGGCTGGCTTAGACGTTCAGTTCAGAGAAGCATACGCTCAAGGCTAAAACTTTGGGCAGTTTCATTTATTGTTTTACACTCTCTTGACTGGACTTATGAAGTAATATAATAACAGCGTGTATATTGTTTGCCTTGAGCGTGTGCTCTGGATATTTATGGATTATCAAGTAATTAGATGAAAGGAACAAACCCTTCAAAGACAGTTCCTTAAGTAATCAGGAACACATGGTGAATTCTCTGCTGTTTGTCCTTCGACTTCTAACATATTGATTGTCTCAAGTGATAGAAAGTGTGTTAGGTGTTTAGATGAATGGTTTTAATCACCTGAATCAAGATAGGATACTGCTGACATTCTCCAAAAAAATTATTTGTTGGGGAAATGTCCGCATTCCCATTAGGCTTAATAATTATTTCTGCATGGGGCTCTGCAAAAAAATATAATCAATACACTGTATATTCTCGTCTCCTTTTTCAGACAATCTTCTACAACTTTAATCTTTGTTATTTGGATGGAGTTTCCCATCCTATCTGTCACTCTCCTGGCATCACAGCAGCTCCTGTATTTCTTTACACAATGTTGCAATCAGGCTCTTCCCTTTTCATTTCTAATATAAAAGCCGCAGTATTTCCATTTCACATGTTTGTGGGCCAGTGACTCATGCAATACATCAAGGTAGCTCATCTCAATGAGTGAAAATGCTGAAGAAGCAGAGCAGTAGAGTGCTGTGAGAAGCTCCAGTCTTTTTCTTTCCGATTGGTACACAATGACCTTGCAGTGCCATGGCTTAGAGTCAGAGAAAAGAGGACCTTGGAGTTCTCAGATTGTTTCTTTTATTCTGCTTGCGTTTGGCATTATTTTATTATTAGAGGAGGTGCTGTTTATCTTTTATAAAAATCCATCAGAAACACATGTTGTGAAATTGTCAATATGTTGCTCTGTATAAGAACATTTTGTGCTGTCTATTCTGTCTTACATGAATATCACAGCTTTTGTATACATCTATTCTGTATTATACAGTATTATGTGTATGTGGCATACATACATACATACATAAACATATACATATAATACCACATATATAAATATAATACCACTGCCAACTGAAACTCCTAATGCACAAAGTATGTTTGCTATCAATTATTATTATCTTGCTAACTTACTTCTAAGATTAGATCAGAAGTTGTTGTTTTTTTTTTAAAACATTATACCTTTACCCATATCTTCTTGCTTAATGCTGCTCTGTATGCTGCCTTACAAAGCCAGGGAATAACAGAAATAGTCAAGTTGAGGAAAAGGAGACATATGAGTTTTTAATTATATGCCTTTTTTGCTGACTATTAATACATGTCACAGACCAAACCTAAAAACAGCATACTGCACTCTATCTTTGTACAATCTAAAAGGCACCGGCAAAATGCAGAATCTTCAAAATATAAACATGTTCTTGTTTTTTTATTAGCTTTCTTGTCCATTTGAACTAATGCTGTAGTTTAATAGATTAATCTTTAATTAAATACACTGAAATTAAAATGTTAATTAAATGTAGCTTAGTCACATGAAATCATGTGAATTCTTCCAGACGGGCAATTGCAGCTACTCTATGGAGGACCACAACAGTCACAGAAATAGTAATAAAGCATTTAATTAATTAATAAATAACAATAATATAATCATTATCATTATTACAATACTAACATGGCAAATTTTTCATGGGCAAACCCATATACTCAGCGCTGCTGCTCATCCCACAAATGCATGTTCCTTACAAATGGGCACGCTGTGACTTCAGTAGAGGGTGTGGATAAAGCATTAAGTTAGATTTAACTTATTTAGCCACTAGCTTGCTAACTCCACCATGCTTATATGCTACACTGTTTACAGAAAATGAGCCACGCGAACAGCGGGCTGGTGGCTGGTGGCCGGTGGCAGTGCTGGGTCAGCCCCTCTGCCTCACTCCCTGGAGGAGTCTCCCAGCGGCGAGGAGTGAGGCTGAGGGGCTGAGGGGCTGAGGGGCTGAGGGGCTGCAGGGTACGCTAGCTTCTCTCATTTGTGGTCTGATAAACAGTAAATTCATCCCTTTTAAATTTGAATTTATTGATGGATTAATATCTCGTTTGTGAATTATTTTTTATAATTAATCCTTTTATTGCCCATTAAAATATCAAATAATGAATTTCTTTGTAATATAGTATATCTATTCATTTATTATTAGATAAATAGCCTGCATTTGTGAACTAATTTATTAATGTCTATTTGTATTGTACAATCTGTTATTAATGAAATGCTTTATTACTATTTCCGTGACTCTTGTGGTCCTCCATACTACTCTGCTAAACTAGGCTAGTTAGCTTTTAACAAGACTATCTTGTTCTTTTTTTCTCCATTTTGATTTGGTTTAGTTACTGCCTTATTTATGTGGTAAGATTACTAACATATCGGAGCATCAAAATGGATTTATTTATTCAAGTGGGTAAATTAGCTTCAGCTTAAGCTACCTTATCAGCTGTTTTACCTTTGTTTTTCTTAGTTTTCATTCTGCCCCCCCCCCTTCAAAAAAAAAAAAAAAAAAGGTCTGATTGTGGTTTTAAATTGAATTTAGTTTCTGTGTTTTGGCTTTGTATGGCAGTTTGGCCAATATGTGCCAAATAAACAGTATTGCTCATTTGTATCCTGTTGCTTCACACAGCTTGGCATGGCTACACCAAATAGTGGATGTTATCGTTACATTATTGCATCAGTGCCTCCTGTTGTTCTGTGTGATTTGTGCACAATCTTGAGCATGCTTGTTTGCATTGCTATTGTTGTCTTTTTAGTGTCTTAGCATACTGTATGTTTGTATTTCAAAACCTGTTCATTGGATTAAGAACATCTTGCCAAAGAAATGCAGTTGAAAATTAGCATTCTGACTACCGCTGGCACAATTAAAGAGATGTTGAATAAATAAAGAAAATGAAACAAGATATACCAAATATATGTAGGGTCCTCAATCAACATATATAAAACAAATAGTACAAAAATGAAGGTATAGCGAAATCTGCATAAAATTGGCTTAAATCATGTAAAAACTTAAAAGTCTAATTGTGACTCCTATTTTATAATTGGTTAGAGAAACTATTCATGTCTGTGTTTGTCATCTGTGTGTAACGAGGACACACTGGTTCGCTGAAGTCATTTGTTAGCCATTGTGGACTCTGTTGTGGTCAGCTGTTTTCACTGAAGCATTAGCACCCATCCCTGACCTAATTGGTGTGGAGAGAGCATGTAAGGACTATGCATGTATAATGAGGAGATTTTCACTGCTCTTAAACAGGAGGCAGGAGAGTAGAGATATGACGAGGAGGAGGAGGAGGGAGGGAAGTGGCATATAGCCCAAAAAGGTGATATAAGGGTTTTTATGAGGGTCTTTTGACAGAGTTGGCAGAGTGGTGGCTCTACATTGCAGTGTCTGTGTGTGTGTGTGTGTGTGTGTGTGTGTCATGAGCTGTTTGCATGAAGGAGTGGGAGTTATCTTTCTCTGGAGGGGCTTATGCATTATATTGCCATGTTAATGCCTTCATGCATGTCTGTGCCATGACATTAATTTAATAGGACCAGAACACGTGTATATATATGTGTGTGTGTGTGTGTGTGTGTGTGTGTGTATACGTGAATCTGTAATGGCTGACGACATAAGTGTGCGTGGATGTGTCACCATTGCCCTGTTTCTCTGCAGCTTATTACCAGGTGTCTACCTTTTTTTGACATTTTTGGAAATTTGGTTTCTTTAGGAGAGTTGGAGGAGAAGAATGATACCATAACTGTCTATTAAATATGAAGTTACACCCAGGAGATAGCTTAATTTAGCATAAAGACTGGAAACAGGCTTGGCTATGTCCAATGCAACAAAACAAACAATCAAATTTCAGCTTTTTAGTTCTCTCCTTTAGCTCACTTCTTAGACTTCTCTTTTATCACAAACATGTCTGAACTCACCGCGGCCCATGAACTCGCCTCCTCTGTTGAGCCATGGACGTTTTAGTCAAGATGGCCAACGGATTATGATAAAATGTTATTTGTTAAAGGCTGCTAAAAACAGAATTATTGAATAAACATTAATATTAGGTTGTAGAAAATGTTATCCTTATCTAGATATATGGAGTGTGTGTGTGAAGAGACAGAAAAAGAAAAGAGAGGGAACTGGAGAGGGGGCATGAGATAAGAAAGGAGAGAGACACGAAGAACATCACTGAACAAAGACATCAGGCATTTTTTTAAGATAACACAAAAAAGCAGCAGTAAGTCTATTCAACAGCGTGTGTGCTGTGTAACAGCTTCTTGGCTTCTCTTTTTGATAGACGGAGAGTTTTAGAGAGTGTGGACTCGAAACTAAAATAAAGAAGGGCAAGTCAGATAAAAAGAGACAGAGACACAGAGAGGACACCAATTTTGTCCCTTCAATAGATGCAAGGGGGAAATAGCATGTTTCCCCTTGTCCATCACTGACTCAAGAACCATTAGCTTAATTATATGGAGGAACTGAGACCGAAGAGACTGTGTTTGAGAAAAAAAAAGACAGATTTAGACACAGTAGATTAGTTTGGAATTAACATGGACAGAAAGATGGAGAAATTTAATTAGATGTATTTTTTTTACCCAATTAAAATAAAAATAAAGCCTGCATTTAATGAGAGATACGGTCTGTGTGTGCACTTGTATCGCTCACATTATGGGGATGGAGATGATTAGCTTAGTTTAGCATAAAGTACAGAAGGAGGAAGACAGCTTGTCTGGCTGTGTCCAAAATTGAAAATTAAACACTGACACATTGCAGCTTGTTGTTTAAGTTGTACATTAAGACAAATGTAAAAACGTCTGTTTGAGGTCTCAGGGGGCTGCCAAACTGCTAGACAATAACGTCAATATTGGATAGTTGCTGAAACAGAGGTAAAAAATGGAATAAGTTGTATTTTTCACGGTAAGACATCAGGGAAGATGGATTCAGTTTGGAGTTCTATAAATGTTTCCAGGATGAATTGACTCATTTTCTTACAATGTTATATAATGATATTATAAGGTCGCAATCAATGCCTGTCAGCATGCGTACAGCTGTAATCTCAACAATACCAAAGCCTGGCAAAGATCATATGCAAATGTGTAATTTTAGATGTCTTAGTCTGCTTAATGATGATTACAAATTATTCGCTAAAATATTGTCAATGCTCCTTGAAAGAGTGGTTCCATCATTAGTACATTTTAATATCTTGGTATTAATATAATTTCCCAGATTGAGAAGATATTTGAGATAAATGGTCCTAAATTGATTAAAAATATTAAAGAAGATCTTACCAGATGGGGAGCACTTCTGCTATCTTTGTGGGGCAGAGCAGACATAATCAAAATTCATGTTTTTCCCAGATTATCTTTTATGATATCATCGATTCCACTAAAATTACCCGAATATTGGTTTAAAGAAATTAAAAGGCTTTTCATAATGTTCTTATGGGGGAATAAAAAACAAGAATCAATCTCCATAAATAATAAATCATAGGGAAAAGGGGGGGCTAGGGATACCGGAAATACATACATATGATTTGGCATTTAATGGTAGGTACCCAATGCTCTGGGCCTATCAAGAACAGTGCAATGTCGGTAGTTGGATATGGTTAGAACAGAAGATTGTTGGTGATAATGGAAAACAGATACCCCTCCCTTTTTTGTCGTACCGTACAAAGATCAATGGGTAAATCCATTGTTGGTCTTGCTCTTTTTGTAAGATTTGTTGACATTTAGATAAATCATCCTTTAGGGTTAGTTTAGGTCATAAAGGAATGAATGCAAGTCAATGCAATATCCTCCCAAGTGACAAAAACAAGTGTGTGTATATGTGTGTGTGTGTGTGTGTGTGTGTGTGTGTGTGTGTAGGGTGATGGTGAGGGGGATGCAGGAGGGAGTGAGGCGAAACAGTCACATGCGCACCAGACTGTCAAGTAATACATTTCCCGCTGCCTCTCTCTCTCTCTCTCTCTCTCTCTCTCTCTCTCTCTTCCTCTTGACCCCCTCCATCCTCACCATCTTTCTCCTCCAGCATGCTGCTCTCCTCCCACCCCCCTCATCCCCTGCTCCTCATTTAATATGATCTTGAACTACTCATGCATTTAATTTCTAATGATACACGTAGAGCTCACTCTCTCTCCCTCTCTCTTTGTCTTCCCCCTCCTCTTTCCTTCTCTAGTTTCTGCTCCTCTCTCCACCACCTGTTAGTTAGTCTGCCTCTCGTCTTCGCACTGGAATCCCCTCTTTTTCTATGAGGAGTTTCACACTTGCGCTATCAGTGAGGTAAGTCAACATTTTTATTATTTTATTCTGAAATACAAGCAGGTTGAATCAATGTATTTTGTGATATATTTCCCCCCTCTCCCTATCTCAGCATGAAATTCACCTTTATGTTTCACACCTTGTCTTTAAAAAATTATGTTTTCTTTTCCTTCTCCATTGCTATCCTTATCACTTCACTTGTCTGTTTGGTTCATGTATGTTTTTTTTCTTGTTAACTCTGGCTTGTTAACTGCATGAGAGAATAAAAGCAAATGCAGTAAAGACCAAGCTGAGAGACGCACACATTTATTCTGCATCACCATCATCATCATCATCATCACAGCAGATAGGTGCAACATGTGGCAGTCTGTTTCTGTATCTTTTTATCTGCTCCTTCACTTTTCTTTTACACCTTCCAACACACTTTCACATGAGACCCACACATTGTCACTCACACACACTAAAGTTTACTCATCCCTGGCTGCCTGAAAATAACAGGGCTCTAATTGACAAGGGCTCACTGTCACTGTGGTTAGCTATAAGTGATGTGCTGACTGTTAAGCTCTAATGAGTAGTTATAGTGTGTGGCACTATTTGCCTGTCAGCCAGCAGCTTGTTATTTAAAGGTGAATGGAGCCCACCGGAGGGGTCCATTGTATGTAGGACACAAGAGAAGAAGAAGAAAGCCAACCGAGAGGGGGGGGTCCTCACATACCTACAGGTGGAATAATGGTGTCTGAGAAAGTCTGACGGTGAGATACTGACAGAGATAAACATGGGGGAGAAGAAGAGAAGAGGTGAATTTTAAAGGTGGAGATGAAAAGGTAGAAGGGGGTTGAGGGAGGGAGCATTTATGCCTGTGATATGACTCTAATTTAAAGTGAAGGAGCTAAAAGAGGATTGGGGGAGGTTGCATGTTGCACAAAGATATTCCTGACTGCCGGCACGCAGCTTCATTCCTCCCTCTGGAAGCTGGAATATAATAAATAAGGGGGCCATGCATTAAACACTGAACTGTATGTGGTTGCATAACTAACAGCCACAGGGCTACTACATGTAGCTGACAAGTTAGGCCATTATTATAATGTAATGTAGTAAAGTATATATGTAAAGTAGTTCAACTATGTGCTCGAAGGCTAAGAGTCGTGTATGTAAACGAGCATTAGCATATGAAAAAACCTGTGAAGTGTGAGGTGAAATCTGTACCCTATTATTTCCAATGTGTGAGAGCAACAAGATGATGATGAAAAGAGAAGATGAGAGAGAGGTTCCAGCTGGCAGCATGAGAGCGATCAATCATGAGCTCCCTGTGAGCTTCTGCTTCCCTGTGAGCTGGAAGCCACCAGGCGTCCTGACTGTACATGTGCTGGTGGTGCTCGGCAGCTCCAGCTTACGGCCACATCTGCCAGGAATGCCAGGCGACTGCCTGTGCACATTATATCAACAGACACTCGCTCACAAGCCTGCAACAGCGGCATAGTGTGTGCTTGTGTGTGTGTGTGTGTGTGTGTGTGTGTGTGTGTGTGTGGAGAGAGATGAATTAATGATCTGAGGGAAGTGTATCTGCATTTATGTTTGATGGCAAGCCTTTGTGAATGTATGTGTGCGTGTGTGTGTGTGTGTGTGTGTGTGTGTGTGTGCTTTGAGTTACATATTACTCATAAGAACAATCATTATTATCTACTGAAGTAAATTATTTTTCTAGCCATCATCATTTTTGATGTTTCACTTACTTGTTTTCACCTTCTCCTTCTTCTTTATGTAGTGCAATCCTCTGCTCAATTTAAGATTATTTCAGTGTTGTTTTATTGTTGTGCCAGACTGAAATGATTAACTGCAGCTGGGATAAGTAATTTGAAAAAGTGTGGTGGTTGTAACGAGAATCAGAGCGTCTTGTTCTGAAGTGCAGGAGCTCTGACGTTATCTCTGTGCCACTTAATTGAGCAGCGATGAACTCTGATCGGCTGTTGAGCGCTTCAGAAGTCATCATTGTTCCTATTGTGGTCCTTAGTGGCACCAAAATGGCTGATGATTTTCGAAAAGCAAGATATCCATCATGTTCCACTCCCGAGCCAGTGGTCTGTCAAAGTCCTTTCAGCCAACTGAGTGGGGGAGGTTTGCACACTGGCACACTGCTGCGTGTTTCAGAAGTTTGTTTCATCTTCAGCCAAGATAAAGCTGGATGAGCTGTGGTGTGTATCAGCCACTGTTGTACTCGCAGCAGAGATACTGGACCATACATGACCACTTTCTGCCACGGCGCCATTGGTCATTTTGACTTCATCCTGGCAACTAAAGGGTCTGAAAAGAATCTCTGTACTGGTCTTGACCCCCACAAACAAAAGTAAGCAGACAATGAGGAATAATTATAGTACGGGTATCGTGATTTCTTTTGCGACATTTCTTTCCCTAGAATCAATATATATATATATATATATTTTTTTTTTTTTAACTAATAAAATATTTTTTCTGTTTATACAGTACTGCTGACAGCGACTACATCATATCCGTTTCCAGCTAAACAGACCAAAAGCAGAAAATGCAGAAAATACATGTTATGTACTTCTTTACAAATTAAATAAATGTCAGACTGACTGACTGACTGACATGTGATGTGCATTCTTCTTACAACAAACAACAATTAGTTTTTAGCAATGTCTCATGATATATTGTCTCTAGAAGTGTAATATTCAACTTTTTTTGTTGAAAATCACAATACTCAATACTATCGGATCACAATACTTCTGGAATCGTAGTAAATGAAAATTGCGATATAAATCAAATCGGCACCCATGTATTGTGAAAGAATCGAATCCGGCCAAAGGCATATCGTCCCAGCCCTGAATTATAGTATTGATATAGCCATTAGAGGAGCAATTGAACCAAAAACTGCATTCATAATCAAGTAGTAGTTCGACATTCTGAGAAGCTTGATACCCCTCTCATGTCTGTGCGATAAATATTAAGCTTAGCTTCACATAAAGACTTGAAACTGGGGAAAACAGCTAGCTTGGCTCTGTCCAAAGGAAACAAAATCCACGTACCAACACCTTTAAATCACACTAATTAACACGTTATATCTAGTTTCTTGAATCTGTACAGTGTACATTTTTTCGTCCGACACAGTTATTAATGAGGGGAAATTACCTGCCTGTCTGTACAAACATTAGAGTTGTATCATCTAACTCTCTGCAAGAAAGCAAATGTGTGTTAAACTATTCCTTTAATATGGATGCAGGTTTGACAAACATTCACTGCTCTTATGACTGCTTAGAATCCACCCATTTTCATCTGCTTATCTGGGGCCAGGTCGCGGAGGCAACAGGCTAAGCAAAGTATTCGAGACATCCACCTCTCCCAAGCAACGCTTTTTTCAGCTCTTCCTGGGAAAGCACGAGGCGTTCCCAGGCCAGATGAGATATATAATCTCTTGAGCGGGAGATCTAGTTCTACCTCAGGGCATTTTACCAGTTGGACGTGCCCGGAAAACCTCTAACAAAAGGCACCCAGGAGGCATCCTGATCAGATGCCCGAACCACCTCGGACCCTTTCATTAGGATAGTCAAAAAATACATATTCCTGACTGTCCGCTTCTTTTTGTAGGGAATAATTTCAGTCCCAAGAATAAAGTCAATATGACCAATATTCCTTACTATTTCTTTAAAAGTCCTGAGATTCTCCCCATGATATTTCTAAACTGTCTTAAAGGTGCTCTAAGCGATGTTGGGTGATGTCACTTCTTGTTGACGTTCGAAGTATTTTCAAACAAGAGGCTAGCTCGCCCCTCCCTCCTCCTCATCCCGTCCCCTCCCACTCCCTTCCGCGCACTAACCTCCCAACCCCCACCCCCAAATCATTCTTGTTGGTTATTGGCTGGAACACTGTTATGTTTCGTGGGGCAGGTTGGCGCAGTTTGTTTTTGTTGGCGTTTGTGGAGCCTGGGCTGTCTACAGAGACCGTGTTTTTTTTTACAGTGTGTTCAGGGGACAGGCAGCTAGCGGATAGTGAGGAGATGTTTACTGTATGTGACAAAAAATGTTGTAGCCTAAAAAACGTGTGACATCGCTAAGAGCACCTTTAACACAGACATTCAACTCACAGACAACACAGAGGAAGTGCAAATACTCACTGTGCAAATATTCACTTCTCAGTTTCAATCGATTAATGCAGAGAGAGCAGAAGGTAGTCCGGGGGGGGGGGGTTCGCTCAGTAGTGAGGACAGAACGCCCCCTCAAGGCCTGCTGTCTTTAGAAAACAAAAGCTGTGAGATATTTAAAATCCACCCCCGTTTTTTATTTCGGGAACAGAGCAGACACATCAGCCTTGTGGTCAACTCCACTCCCTGCTACCACAACTTTATATAATCACCAGGACTCTTCCCCTTCCCTGTCAGAGTATACTGAAGAGCTGTCCAGCTTGTAAAGTAATTACCTGCCTGTCTGTGGAGGATTGTTTAGCACTTAAGATAACATGTGTGCCTCGGCGGCTCACACACACACACACACACACACACACACACACACACACACACACACACACATTTCATCGAGGATAATTAGGATTCGGGGGAGACCCCTATTGTCTGTTATCCTTTATCCTCCCTGATAGGTTTGAGATTATTCAGATGGATTTTATTGAAATGCAAATTTGTGCACATCCTCTGCTGAATTTTGTCATTTTATGACTAATGTCTTTTTTTCAAAGTTCTAATTATGTTTAAGGAGGTTTCAGTGCAAAAGCAGTTTGAGATAAATGCTTCCTAATCACAAGTTCTTCTTCTCGACTATATGGAAAATGAAAAACTCAGAGCCTATTAGGTGTGATATCTCTGTGATGGCAAGACACATGATCTTATTTATCACCAATCATCGTACTAAGCTCACCTTGTTTTGCTTGGAATAGCAGAGGTGGAATTGAGAACAGCTTATATCTGCTGATCAATGTCTTCGCTCTTGCTTCGGCTGAATACATCCCGAAATTTCAATTATTGTTTTGCTGAAAAGTGTGATTTAACTCTTCCTCCAGCTATCTCTGTCTCTTTCCCTGCAGCCCTATGACTGTGCGAAAAGGAAAACGTTTAGGCATCTCCATCCAGGAGCACATGGCCATCGACGTATGCCCAGGCCCCATCCGCCCCATCCGTCAAATCTCTGCCTACTTCCCCCGCCTGTCGCCCACTTCCTCCTTCTCCGAGCCACTCTCACCCAATCAGGTGGCAGTTCCCACCGCGCTCAGCCCTAGCAGCGCGGGCCAAGGTGGAGGAGCCACCGGAGGAGGAGGAAGCAGCAGCCTGTTGTCACCACTGTTACCAGGGGCAGCGGGCGGAGGGGGCTCACTGTCAGCCATGAGCAGCATGGACACCTCCATCGAGATCGACAGCTGTGACAGCGATGATAACAGTAAGTCACCTGAAAGTAACGACCTTCTCCAAAGCTGCTTGAGCCCAAGAATAGAAATTACCTCAACACAGATGTGGATTTGGGACAAAAGGCTGAGAATGATTCAAAGAATTTGATACACATCATGTAAACAACATATTCCGTTTAGGTATTCCGAATAAGGCCTTCTTCCAATTAAGACATGTGGGATGTGCCAGTATTATTCTGGTTTTTAAGAGCATTGTTTGGACATCAATACTGAGCATGTGTCTTAATTGGAGTTTTTACTGAAGTTTGCAGCAGTTTATGGGCTCATGCCAGCTCTGGTTGTTGAACACAAATCAACTAGCCAACAGTTGCAAGGCTGGGGTAGAGATGCATGCCTAAAAGAAAAAACATATTTTCCTATTTTCCCTTATTTACCTTACCTGGCCCTTGGGTTGTAAGTTGAGTATCACTGCTTTAGGCTGCATTCACACTAAATCAAGCTTTGCGGTGATCAGCGCAGGTTTGTGCCACGGTGTGGGAATGTCACTTAAATTGCCCATTTGTCTGATCACCAGTAGATTACGTAAATTGGCCACCGCAGCGTGACGTCGGGTTGTGTTTCTCCAAATGTTTCTTCTGTTTCTTTCCCAGGGAACCCCGACGCGTTCCCAGGCCAGACTACTAAGACTAAACGCATAGTCTATATCCATGACCTTCAACTTCCGGGATTGCTCTGTTGCCACCGGAAATTCCGCCGTATGGCCTTCTATTCAGCCGAATGTCCTTCTATTCAGCCGAATGTCCATTACCTTACACTTTCTTTGTGTTGGAATTTTAAACTCCGGTCGATTTATGAGGACTATGGTTAACTGCTCCTCAGATCTCTGCAGGGTAAATCCAGACAGCTAGCTAGACTATCTGTCCAATCTGAGTTTTCTGTTGCATGACTAAAACAACTTTTGAACGTACATATTTCACCAAAACAAGTTCCTTCCCGAGCCTATTTTGCAGAGGCACCAAGGCTACGTGTGGCACTTAGCACAGCCCATGACGATTGTGATTGGTTTAAAGTCATGCAAATAAACAAGAGCACGTTCCTCTCCCATCCCGGAATGATATGTGGACTAGCCAGACCCTCTTCCGCTGCGCTGTGGAGGAAGGTCTGGCAAAGCAAGACTACTAAACGCACTACCCACGTTCTAATGAATAGGAAGACTGGCGTTGACAGCTGATTTGGTGTGAATGCAGCTTTAGACAGAGCCAGGGTAGCAGTTTCCAGTCTATCTGAAGCTAAGCTAACCAGCTGCTGGCTGTAGCCACATATTTACCAGACAGATATGAGAGTTGGTACCAATCTTATCATTTAACTCTCAGCATGAAAGTGTTCTTGATTGTCTACAATAAGGCAAGGCTTGACAGTTTTTCCTGATAGTCCATGTTTGTATTTCTGCCATCCTTCTCTGTAATAAAATCATCAGCTGAAAAGCAATTAGCAAAGTGGCACATTTGTAAAACATTTTTATCATCTGCGTTCCAGCCTCCTTGGGGACGTTAGAGTTTGACCTACTGTATGAGAGAGCCACCAGCTCCTTACACTGCATAGTCCTGAGAGCAAAGGTAAATACTGTTAGCTGATAACTGCACTAGAGCCAACACACCTAGTTTGTCTTGTAGCAACATAAAGTAAATATTTCATTTAACTTTGTATCAGTCATATCTTTTGTGTTGAACCAGTGACACAAAAAAAACACTGTTCAGTCACTTTTCTGTCACATTATGTTTCTGTAAATAAAAAAACAACTCCTGTTCTTAGCCATGCTAAATCCTAAGTACAGCCTCACAGAGCCGCTAGCACAGCTGTGGACTCTATTAGTCTTGTTTCTTTTTAACATACAGCTCCATTAAATAGCTGCTCAACAGTTTGTACTGGGTATAATCACTCTAATTCAAAATAAAAGCCTGTCTTGCTAGATATTCAATCTGCAATTCCATAATTCTTACAGCAGAAAGCTGAAAGCTTTTTGTTTCACTAATGTAAGAGAGAGAAATTAAAGATCAAGTCAGTCCACATAAATGTATTACATCATTAGTGTGTAGCAGAGAATTTCAGTTTTCTTGAATACAATACTCCTTTATGTTTAGTTTTTAAAATAAGGAGTAATATTTTTTTAATGGGTGGTATATGGGTAGCCTTTGCACTATGTGGCTTATTAGCCAACTGAAACTATCTGTCAAATTAAAAAACTTGCCCCTCCTCCTTTCTACCGCTGTGCTTTAGATTCAGTTTGTTAATGAACTCCCCACCTCGCAGTCTGGTAATCATTTAACAATTCATTACTGGTGTGGCAGTTTGCACAATGTTCCCCACCAATTATTTCATATCTCTCCCTTATATCCTCTCTCTGTGTCTCTATTAGGGTCTGAAGCCGATGGATTTCAACGGGTTGGCTGATCCTTACGTCAAGCTGCACCTGCTGCCGGGAGCTTGCAAGGTATGATTTTATGATCAGGACATGGTTTAGTCCCTGTGTGTTTCTACAATTGAAGGAGAACTTCAGTAACCTGTTTGAGTGCACACTTCGTTTAGCTATAATTTGAGCTGCATCATGAAAGTGCAAGTGCAGACCAGTAGACCTTGCAGCCAGTAAGAACTTGTTGTCCTGTTGAGGTTGTTTGCTTTGAGATTATTGCTTTCCTCTCCTCTCTGCTGTGATGCACAGGCCAATAAACTGAAAACCAAGACCGTTCGCAACACCCTGAACCCTGTGTGGAACGAGACGCTCACCTACTGTGGAATCACCGAGGAAGATATGTACCGCAAAACACTCCGGTAAATGTTTGGTTTATGTCTGACTATTTCTGTCTCCTTCACTTCCTGTCTCTGTGCTCTGTCTTGCCCATCGGAAAGCTGACTCTTGCTTTAAAAGGATTTCTTATCATCTATCTCAATCACAGAGTCTTACTCTCGGTTTTTAGGCCTTTATCCTTGCTCTTCTCTCTCCTATCTTTGCTGATCCTTTGATCCCCCTCTGTCACCTCACCTTCGTTCCTCCCCATCCTCACATCTCTCCTGTCCACTAGGATCAGAAAAGATCTCCCTTCACTCCTTCTAAACAATCCCTCTCTCTTTGCCTTTCTTTACATCTGTCTCCCTGCCTTTCTCCCTTTCCAAGTTGCAGTGACAGATTGAGGTCAGACTAAGCACCACAGGGTGTTTTAATTTCATTGACCCCCTCCAGAGGTGACGAAAGCTGCGATCTGTCGCTGCCTGTGACTAAAACTTTGCCACAACGCGAGTGGGATTTAAATAGAATCGACGGTTGATCTCTCGGGGGAAATTTAGAGAAACTGGCCCTACAACCGGCCTATAACACTGTGTTAATTCAGCAGAGGCGTTTAAAGATTCACAGACAGGAGGAAGTTTAACCTATTGAAACATGTAAACATGTTGACGTCATCCACTGCAATGCAGTGGGTTTGAAATTGTCTATAAAGTGAAAAATGTCATCACTTTTTTACATCTACATAAATCTGGATTATGTAATAGACATAATTAAACAGCGAATTGTAAAGGATTAATTCAACCCTTAACAGTTAACACATTTAATAACAGCTACGGTAGACCCGTAACGGTAACCCTTGCATTTTTTTGTGAATTCTGTTTTCTTGTAGTGTGCTTTTCTTAGCACAGAATAATAAAGCTAGGCTACTTCCAGTTAGGGGTGCACCAATCCGATATTAAGATCAGATATCGGCCCGATATTGACAAAATAACTGGATCGGGGATCGGAAAAATTAACAGATCCACGGGCCGATTCAGTTTTTTTTTTTTTTTCCTCCGTCGCAGCACTGGGACCCCTGTTAACTGCGTACCCTTCTCACTCATGGTAGTAACTTTATAACACAACAATTAATAACCCACAACTAACTTTCTTTAAAAGGATAAAACACCATAGCACATAACAATTTGTGACTTAAACTGTTTCTAACACTAATAATTTTACATTTACAAATGTAGCTACACCACTGAACGGCATGTTGGGTAACATTATAGCTGCTAGCTAGCCAGGTAGCATAACAGTCTGTTAAGCTGGGAGAGACTCCGGTCACTATTGCACATTCAAGAACAGAGAAGAAAGTTAGAGGATGAAGAAAGACCGGAGATACACCAGAACAACGTATGCTCAAGAGAGGAGCCGTCTGTTGTTGCAAGGTTTTTTGTTTCTAAAAGTAGCTCTAACGTTACTCGGCCGTGCTAACGTTACCGTGCTAACGTTAAAGACATGTCACTTCAAGCATGCAGCAGAGCAACATTATGAACGCAATCCAATTACCGTTGAGAAATAGTGGGGCAGATAAGGGGGAAATCGTTCACAAGTGGATACAAGCACCCAATTTGGTGTGGTTATCCCTCTGGGGCCAATAATTTGAAAAATAACATTAGCCACCTGATTTTTCAAAATGGCCGCCATTTTCCAAGATGGCCGCCATTTCCGGCATTGGAAAACACGTATCTTGCCACATAATTTTACTCATGGGACATATTTCAAGGTTTTTACCTTTGAATCCTATGTTTTTGACTATGAGGATGTCACATACATATCTATTTTGTGTTTCGAGAGTCTTTTTATCGTATTTAGAGTAAATAATGTGAAAAAACAAGCATAAAACGTGACATAATTCCAAGAAAAAAATTATTACGAAGTATGCAAAAGTAACAGGAGGTTTCATGTTATTTACTTTTTTGGAGACACATACAATTATTGTATTTATGTTCTTTGTATTTATGTGGGTGATTATATTTATGTTCATTAAGGCCAACATTGCTAGTCCTGGCACTTACAGCTGCACAGTGCTGTACAGGTAAGACCAAAGTGATAGCATTTACATCTTCCACGGCATTCTGCTTTGCATCCACATTTGGTCAGTTGCTGACAGCTCTCTACAATTGGTGATAGCTCTGTCCAGAAGATCTGCCATAGATCACCTGTCTTGGTCCAACCCCACTCAGAAGGACTCAGTATTTCTGGCTGGCATACAGTTGCTTGACTCCAGATGCAGCCTGCCTGGTAGGCTGAACGCTTTACATGCTGCAGCAATGCTGCTTGAGTTGGAGGAATGGCTTCATATGGCCTTTGCTTTCTGGCAAACAAGTCCAACCTGGCTTCATCTACTCCTCCTGCTTCGCTGGATCTGTCGTACATCATGACCACAAACTTCTCTAAAATCTTCAGGTTGCCATCATCCATTCTTGGAGGGTAGTGGCTAAGCTGGCTGAAGATTTCAGAAGAATTGGTCAGGAGAACAGTGTTTATCTAAGTCCTTGTGAATTGAATTACATTATTTTACATTTAGAAGGTAGGCTACATGATTTAAACACTTTAAATTAGAACTTCAACATGAATAATTACCTCAGTGTAAGACAAAATGTAAAAACTTACCTCAGACAAAATGTTCCACAGCTGATAAATTATACTTCTTTCAGCGGATTGATAGCTGTCCTCCAGAGTGAACAGAACTGCGTCCATGGCAACGCTCTGCTATGCATGGCAACGGTGTGTTATACTTAGCAACGGTCTTTTATCAACCGCAGAAAGCCATGTAATAAATCCAATGTAACACATGCTTTAAAACATTACTTTTTTCAAATATCCCACAAATTCACCTGAAATTCCTTAACATTTCATAATTTTATAATTTACATTCCGCATCATTAGATCTCACCATTAGACTTAACTATTGATATAATTAGTTTATGATGTTGAATATAGTCTCATTGTAATTCTTGACCATCAAAACATAGGGGTAAATATCACCTATTGTGATTTATCATGTTTGATTCAAGAGATATGATGGAAAATACATAATTTGGTTATGGCGGAATCCAAAATGGCCGCCACAGCTGTCTAAAGGCCTTCATTTATGTTGCATGTGGTATCATTGTAATCGTTGACCATCAAAACATAGGGGTAGACATCATCCTTTATGCAGTTGAATGTTTTGTTCAGGAGATATCATGCAAAATACATAATTTGGCTATGGCGGAAAGTAAAATGGCCGCCGCCGCTGACATGACGTTTTTTTGCGATGGCTAACGTACTTTTTTGAAAGAGCACTATCCAGTGAGTAATTGTGCCAATTTTGGTGCTTGTATCCACAAGTGAACGATTTCCATAAAAAATGGCACTTAGCTGCTCCACTAAAAGACGGGTTCAGAGCAATGATTAAAACATTGGATTTAAGATGCCTTGCCTCGCTGAAATACATCCGCCAACCTACAAACAAACAGCAAAGGAGGCTGACAGCGGAGCTACGTTCAGTCACACACTACAACCACACTACAACCTAACTTAACCTGTGGCCAAGGTAGTGTTTATACAACTAGCTTACAACTATTTTGTTTTGAAAGGGAAACAATGTTAAAGTTGTTTGTATGTGTATTCATTCGATTTGAGTTTATTTTACTACTTTGCAGTTTGCAGAAAAAAAAATAGTTTAGATTCTGTAACTGTTTCATGGATTCTCCTTCACATAATGTTGATGAGCCAAGCAAACCCTTTAGTAATCAAAGCTTTTAGTAAACATGATGACATTAACATGTTTTTGTGATATTCTATGTACTCCTGACAGTAGAATAAGCCATTATAAACTTATATAAAGGCCCATTATTGTTATTTATTTAAATTAATTTTAAGAAGTTTGATTAGCCTACATTATATTTTCGATTTGAATGAACAATGAACAATTGTTTTTTAAATAACAAATAAATAAGAATTCAATACATTACATCTATGTTATTTTGTCTTAGTTAGGAAAGTAATGTTTAGTTAGGAAAGTCTGGTGCCTTTAGTCTCTTCCACATGGTGGAAGGAAGGTATAAGGTGCAAAAGGTATACAGTTTATTATTAATACAACAACAGTATCGGATCAGTATCGGGTATCGACAGATACACAAAGTCCTGGCATCGGTATCGGGACTGAAAAAGTCAGATCGGTGCATCCCTACTTCCAGTGTATCTACAAGGTTAAACAGCAGGGTGTCCGCCCAGTCTTGAATTTCATCACTTCCAATATAGTAAGAAATCCATCACAGAAAATGGAGGTTTTCCAATTTCTCCACCGACAGCAGCTTCGACCAGAACTCAATGTAACCACAAGATATGCTACTGTTTGAAAAAGGGCAGAACTCTTTTGAACAATTTTTTCTAAAATGGAATAAAACTGCAGCTCTATAATTGTTTTTGCTTTCAACATTGAACCAGCAGCTGTAACAATCAACAAACTGCAGCATATACAGTATATGCAAATTTATTTATTTAGGATAAACTCCTTGAAATGGGTCATCTCGTTTTCGAGGGGGTCTTACAATCCTATCATCTGGCAGATCTTAGAAGTTCAGTACTACAGTTTCTGAAAATACAACTCAGAAGTTGCATTTGTGTATTTATATCATTTTATAATGACAGGAAGTCATAATTTACAATCCTTACAATGTATTTTTGTTTAATTCAGAACTGTCTGTAGGCTATTGACCAATTAGGTTTTGCACAATAATGACCACAAACTATGGAAGTTTATTCCTGCCAAGAAAATACACATTTATGAATGATACAAATAAAAACACTCACAGTTAGGCAATATAAAAAGGGATTTATTTTTATTGTTTTACTTTTCTACTCTCATAAACAGGATCAGATTCCAGGTTGATTGCCAAGTAGGTCTTTACATGCAAGGAATATGCTTTGGTGTATTGGTGAATAGACAAGAAACATAAATATAGATAGAAAAAAAGTACATATAATAACAACTATAATAATGGCAGAAATGAGCTTCCATAAGAGCCAGTATAAAAGGTGTCATTATTAATTCATGACTTTACTAATATCCATCCACTGTGACACTTTAAAAAGCCTTGAAATTATACCATGTCAACAGTATCAGTGAACATCTTTAGTTACATGGCTGACATGGACATCACATTGGTGACAGCATGTGTTGATTAGATTTATCACCCTGCTTTAACGACAACATTAGGAAATCTTTTGGATGTAGTAGGAAATGTGAGCTGTCAGTAACAGTAAAATATGTATGTTACCACATGCTGTGGAACTGCAGCCTTACATCGGTCTCACATTATGACTCGGCGCTTCACACTTGACTTTTTGACCTATTGTACTCACCCTACCACATTCCATCCACAAGCCTTTTTCATCACAGCCGTCATTTACTCGTACATCTAACACACCATCTTTCACCTCTCAGCTCTGACTGACTTTATCCCTCTTTTTTCTTTTTCTTTTTGCCTCCCACCCCAGATTTTTCTGTCTTTTTTTCCCCTCCATTTCCATTCTCTATTTTTTTGCTGCAATTTGGTTCTGAGGGCTCATAAGCTACTAGACTCCGGGGATGCCAACACATATCTGGTGTCTCCAGGAAACTGGCCTTTTGCACCTTCTTTATTTCTATATTACCAGGTTTTATTACCAGAACCTGGCGCTGCAGGTGACAGCAATGGGTTTTTTTGTGGTCATAAATTTAATTAGACATTGAATAAAACCCAAGAGCGAGGAGGTGGCACGCTTCTATCTGGAATTCTCTGACAGACTGCATTCTTAGTTTTCTTCTTCTCATTGCATGTCTTTCATTTACATAAAGCACAGAAAAATGCAATCACTCTGGATGTCAGTTAGCCTGTAGCATACTGAGTTTCCACTTCTGCCTTCCATTTTTTTTTATCTCTCCCACTCACCCACATCACTCCATCCCTCCCTCAGCAGCTTTTGATTTCACATACGCACACAGCCTTCCTCCATCTCCTTCACTCCTCTCTGCTGAGCCTGTTCCCACCCAGTTATGCATTTCAGGTGACATTATGGCAGGTATAAACATTTGCCAGCCCCATAAATATGGATTGGCTTAACTTTGCATGATGCACTTTCACACTGTCTAAATTCCTTACTTGTACAATACATAAACTGGATTTATACATAGGTTTTTCTTTAATTCAGGTCAGGTTTGTCAACAATTTCCTTCCTAATTAAATGAGTCATAACATGCAATGTTGTACACACACACACACACACACCTCACTCTGTCTCAGTAATCAGCTTCTCTTATTCTTATTTTCCTCTCTCCCCATCTTTGTCTCTCGCTATTTAAATTTTTTACCTTCCCCTCCCTCTTCTCTCTTGCTCCCAGGGTGTCCGTGTGCGACGAAGACAAGCTGACACATAATGAGTTCATTGGGGAGTCGCGGGTGGCCCTGCGCCGCGTGAAGCCTGACCAGACCAAACACTTCAACATCTGTCTGGAGCATCCACCTCCTGTGAGAAGAAGAGAGGGGAGCAGATATAATAAAAGGGAGGATAGTAAAGAAGGACTAAAAGGAAGGAAAGATGGAAATGAGTGTGTATGAGGGAGATAAATGACTTGAGGGTATATTCAATATATTAAGATTTTCTGACTAACAACCTCATGAAGTAGAAAAAAGAAAGAGGGGGGTGGAAATAAGGTGAAGAGGGAAGGCAGGAAATTGTTAACGTGCCAACAGGGAGGCATTAAAATGTCAATACTTAGTAGACTGATGATGACCACACACTTGGGTCACATAATATATAAAACACCAAATGTGTCTGTACAATCTCTGTAGCGTCGTTGGCAATAGAGCTGAACAAATGCTTCCCAAAAGCAAAAACAAAAACAAGATTCCCCTTTTATTTGAGATTACAGGCTGTTTAATGCTATATTAATATTTGAGAGGAAACAGCCAATAAATAGGCTGATTTTCCTGATACATCAATTCATAAATATTTAAAGCAAGGATCCCCCAAATGTGTTATTAGTGTGGTAATAAATGAATATACTGACTTAGACAGGCATTTATAAACTTAGCACAAAAAGTAAGTGTTTGTTAGATTATTTCTCTGTGGTAACTATGCTTTTTGGCAATAAATCTTATACTGTTGGAAAGCCTGTTTAGTTCCCTTACAAATGGTGCCCCATTTGTTAGGAACATGCATTTGTGGGATGAGCAGCAGCGCTGAGTATGTGGGTTGCGCCCATGAAAAATTTGCCAAATCTTCTCTGCCAATGCCAAACAGTTTATTCTGCCATTGACTCGTTTGGTGTTTGGTGGATTGGATGATTGAAGTTTGAAGAAACAAGACATATTGGCAATTGAACAATTTATTCATTTCACAAACAGGAGCCTCAGTAGCGTGTGGAAGAACCATACACAGCCACAACAGCCTGGCACCTCCTCCTCACGCTGGTCACACACTGCTGTGGGATGGCATCCCATTCTTCAACCAGCATTTGTCGCAAGTCAGCCAATGTGGTTGTGTCACTCTGGCACGAACAGCACGCCCAAGCTGATCCCACAAGTGTTCAATGCGGTTGAGGTCAGGACTGCTGGCAGGCCATTCCATCCTCTCCACTCCCACATTCTGGAGGTAGTCTCTGATAAACCCCGCCCAGTGGGGGCGAGCGTTGTCATCTTGGAGGATAGAGTTCTGTCCCAGACTGTGGAGATATGGGATTGCCACTGGTTGCAGAATCTCATCTCTATATCTCTCTGCATTGAGATTGCCTCCAATGATGACAAGCCTTGTTTTTCCAGTGAGGGAGATGCCTCCCCACACCATCACACTGCCTCCACCAAAAGGTGTTACTCTATCAGTGCAGCAATCAGCATAGCGTTCTCCGCGTCTTCTCCGTACCTAAGTGCTGACAGGGTGAGGAAATGGTCTTCTTGGGTTGTCGTCTTCTTGGGACGCCCACTTCGCGGCCTGTCTTTGACATCCCCCATTATATGGAACTTGGCCTTCAGTTTGGAGATGGTACTAGGGCTCACTCCAAATAATGCCGCAACTTGGTTTTGCGGAACACCAGCTTGAAGTTGCCCTATCGCAAGGGCCATATCCAGATCCAGAAGCTCAAAACAAGTGTCAATAGCAACAGCAAAATAACCTGTTTTGGCAATGGCAGAGAAGATTTGACAAATTTTTCATGGGCGCAACCCACATACTCAGCGCTGCTGCTCATCCCACAAATGCATGTTCCTTACAAATGGGGCACCATTTGAAAGGGAACTAAACAGGCTTTCCAACGGTATAAGATTGATTGCCAAAAAAGCATTGTTACCACAGAGAAATAATCTACCAAACACAAATTTCCTTACTTTTTGTGCTAAGTTTAGTTAAACAATATACTCTATTGTTAAAGATGACAATAACACTAAAGATAAAAATGCACTCAGAACAGTAAACTTCAAAAGGAAATGTAATCATCATAAATAATAGTAAATAAAAACAATGAACAAAAAATTTTAAAGTAATAATTTGAATATTTTAGGAAATACGTGTATTTGTTTTCTGGCAGATAGTTCGATAAAAAGAATGATACCACTTTCACATCTATACACTAAATAGGTAGCTACAGTTAGCAGCCAGTTAGCTAAGCTTAGCATAAAGACTGGAAATAGGGGGAAACGGCTTGCCTGGCTCTGTCCAGTGATTCCAACTACTTGCACATGTAAAGGTCACTAATTAACACATTGTATTTCAGCCCTTTAAACCAAAGTGTAAAAACAACAAGTTGTGGTTTTACGGGGGGCTATGGGACCTGTTGCCATGCAACCAGGAAGTTACTGTTCCCAGCCAAGCATAAACCAAGGAAAACAGCCCCAGACCAAAACTACCCAAAGGGCAGTGGCCACATAGTAGTATATAGTATAGTATATTTTGAATGAAGCCAATATCTGCTGGTAATACCGGCTACTGAGAATTACAAATGGGTAAACAGAGGACAAGGTATCATATTCTTATAGCTCACAAACAGCTTTTTGTGCTGGCTAAATGTCAGCCGGGTCATGCGTGGGAAAAGGGTACATAGAGATTGGTAGAATAAAGGGAGAGGAGAATAAGCGACGGGGGGGCAGTGGAGTGTCAATAGACAAAGAGAGCAAGTGAGAGAGATGAGAAACAAATGGATTAAAAAATAAAAGTGGTGGAGAGCGGGGGGCATGTGAGTGAAAAAGGGCGCTGGGTTTTTTGTTCTTCATGAGTTGGAAAGGGCTGTTGGTATTAGATTGTCCCTCTGAGGCCAGTGGCCACTCTGCGATCAAAAGCTAAAGCCCCTCGGTCATTCTGCAACCAGACGTGTCGTGCCTTTAATTTTCAAAGTGGCTTCAGCTTTGACTCAATATGTCTATCTCTTTCTGTTCATCCTATGCTCCTCTGTCCTGCTTGAACAGCTTTTCTGTCAGTCATATATCTCCTTATTATTGATCTCTTTCTCTTCTTTTTGCCTCCAGCTGCCTTCACCAACTGCAATGAGCACAGCCCTGAGAGGAATCTCCTGCTACCTGAGAGAGGTGACCCAGACTCCTCTTATTTTGCTCAACATGACCCTCTCTCTGTCTGTCCGTCCTTACAGTCCATTTTTCAAAACGTCTTAAAATGGACTACACTGAGTTTTGTTCATCTTACCCAATATGAGACTACATTGCTTACATGGCTACAAGCATTATCTTAAAAGTATGAGAATGAACCTGTTTATATTTCAGGGTTGCTATTAGTTATACTTATATGGCTTTTATAATATTGTGGTAACAATCAATATCATTCTTCATCATCGTTCATTTAAGAAACATCAGAGCAACAAGTTTTACTATTTACATTTAACGAGTGCTGAAACAAATAGTCAATTAATCAGTCAACTAGCAAAGTTAATCGGTGCTAGCTTGACTTTCTGCTTTTCTCTGTGATCAGTTGATGACACCTTGGACTCTAGAAAACAATCATATCTTTCACAATTTTCTGACATTTCAGTCCCTCCAGGATTTCGCGGCCTTTTTTTGAGATTGTTTCGGCCCAAAATGCCTGATTTTGCGGGAGCTTTTGTAAAAATTGCGATAAAAGTTGCGATGTCTTTTGTATGTTTGTTACAATGAAGTTGCGAGAGACAGTGAAAGTTGCAAAAAAAGTTGCGATTGTCACGTGCAGAGAGAGACTGGTGGACCCAAATGCAGAGAGCAGGCGAGGAGTAATGAGCACGAGGATTTATTAAACACAAAAAGCAGAACAAACCAAAGGCGGTCCAAAAATGGAGCAGGCAGATAAAACTGAACAGGCTATGACGTGCTGACAGAAACAAAACCAGACACAAAACACGCAACATCAAACAATGATCCGACACCAGACAAAGAACAGCACAGGAACTAAATACACCAGGTAATGAACACTAACAACGGACAGGTGATACAAACAGGTGGAACACATCAGGGCGGGGCAGAACAATCAAACAGGCGGGAAAACAGAAAACAGGAAGTAAATTAGACAAGACAAGACAGACAAGACAGACTACAAAATAAAACAGGAAACCAAATACCAAAACCCTGACAGTACCCCCCCCCAAGGGACAGATCCCAGATGTCCCAAAAACAGAACAAAAAGACAACCCAGGGAGGGCGGAGGGGGACCGGAGGAGGGCCAAACAGGTTAACAAACCAGTCAAGCGGGGCTAGGGAATGGAGAGGCCACTCGGGACAGGGAACAGAAGGGGCCACTCGGGACAGGGAACAGGATGGCCCCGGGACAGGGACAGAGAGGCCTCGGCAACAGGGGACAGAGAGTCACTGGGGCACAGGAAACAGAGAGTCACTGGGGCACAGGAAACAGAGAGGCCTCGGCAACAGGGGGCAGAGAGGCCTCGGCAACAGGGGACAGAGAGTCACTACGAAGGCAGAAACCTTCAGGCGGCCTGCGACGAAGGCAGAATCCCTCTGGCCATCGGCGACGAAGGCAGAATCCCTCTGGCGGCCTGCGGCGAAGGCAGAAACCTTCTGGCCACCGGCGACGAAGGCAGAATCCCTCTGGCGGCCTGCGGCGGAGGCAGAAACCTTCTGGCCACCGGCGACGAAGGCGGAATCCCTCTGGCCACCGGCGACGAAGGCAGAATCCCTCTGGCGGCCTGCGACGGAGGCAGAAACCTTCTGGCCACGGGCGACGAAGGCAGAATCTTTCAGGTGGCCGTACTGGATGTCGAGGGCACTCAGGCGGCCAGGCAGGACGTCGAGGGCAGCGCCCCTCCGGGGGCCTTGCAGGTCGGCCGAGGCGGAGCCCCTTGGGAGGCTGCGCCGGTGAAGGGGCAGCTGGGCCGGAGTCTGGCGGCGGGTCAGCTGGACTGGAGTCTGGCGGCGGGTCAGCTGGACTGGAGTCTGGCGGCGGGTCAGCTGGACTGGAGTCTGGCGGCCAGGCAACCGGGGCAGAGGTTGACTGGGGTGCCAACAGGGCACGAGGGGCAGGAGTGGGCCTGACCGCCGACAGGGCACGAGGGGCAGGAGTGGGCCTGACCGCCGACAGGACACAAGGGGCAGGAGTGGGCCTGACCGCCGACAGGACACGAGGGGCAGGAGTGGGCCTGACCGCCGACAGGACACGAGGGGCAGGAGTGGGTCTGACCGCCGACAGGACACGAGGGGCAGGAGTGGGCCTGACCGCCGACAGGACACGAGGGGCAGGAGTGGGTCTGACCGCCGACAGGACACGAGGGGCAGGAGTGGGCCTGACCACCACGGGCAAAGTCTCAGGGGGGCAGAACGAAGGCAAAGTCCTAGGGGTGGTCTCAAGGGCGGTCTCAGGGAAGGTCACAGGGGTGCCGGGGACCGGCAAAGTCTCAGGGGCGGTCTCAGAGGCGGCTATAGCCAGTTCAGAGGGGCTGGACACCAGCCAGGATTCAGGGGGCTGGCTAGCCAGCCGGGGATCCCGGATAAAAGACCGCCTTGGGACACTAGGGAACTCGGGGACTCTAGGAAACTTGGGGACCCTAGGAAACTCTAGGAGAAGCTCGGGGACACTAGGAAGCTCGGGGACACTAGGAAGGCTGCTAGCCATCCTAAATTCAGGGGGGCTGCTAGCTAGTCTGGGATCCGGGAGAGTGCTAGCTAGCCTGGACTCAGGGGGGTTGCTAACTAGCCTGGGCTCAGGAAGGCTACTAGCTAGATGGGGCTCAGGAAGGCTACTAGCTAGCCGGGGATCAGGGAAGTTGCTAGCTAGCCAGGAATCAGGAAAGTTGCTAGCTAGCCCAGAGTCAGGAGAGATGCTAGCTAGCAGGGAATGAGGGGAGTTGCTAGCTAGCTGTGGCTCAGGAAGGTTGCTAGCTAGCTGGGGCTCAGGGAAGTTGTTAGCTAGCCGGGGTTCAGGGAAGTTGCTAGCTAGCCAGGAATCAGGAAAGTTGCTAGCTAGCCCAGAGTCAGGAGAGCTGCACGTCAGCCCAGGGTCAGGAGAGCTGCACGTCAGCCCAGGGTCAGGAGAGCTGCACGTCAGCCCAGGGTCAGGAGAGCTGCACGTCAGCCCAGGGTCAGGAGAGCTGCACGTCAGCCCAGGGTCAGGAGAGCTGCACGTCAGCCCAGGGTCAGGAGAGCTGCACGTCAGCCCAGGGTCAGGAGAGCTGCACGTCAGCCCAGGGTCAGGAGAGCTGCACGCCAGCCCAGGGTCAGGAGAGCTGCACGCCAGCCCAGGGTCAGGAGAGCTGCACGCCAGCCCGGGAACAGAAGGGTTGTACGTCAGCTCGGGAACACCGGTCAGCTCAGGCTCAGATACACAGGTCAGCTCAGGCTCAGGTACACAGGTTAGCTCAGGCTCAGGAACACAGGTTAGCTCAGGCTCAGGTACACAGGTCAGCTCAGGCTCAGGTACACAGGTCAGCTCAGGCTCAGGTACACAGGTCAGCTCAGGCTCAGGAACACAGGTTAGCTCAGGCTCAGGTACACAGGTTAGCTCAGGCTCGACAAGAGGTTGATGCAGGGCATGGCGCTGGGAGCCATGTCTTCCCCTCCCCCGTCTTCGGCCTCCACGAGTCCCAGAAAACACAGCCAGGCGGGTTCCTTTATAGGACTGTTGGCGGGCGGGGGCGCACGCTGGCCGGGCTGCATCCGAGGAGCTGCTAGTCCGCCCGGGATCAGGAGAGCTGCACGTCCGCCCGGGATCAGGACAAAACACAGGCATGGAGACGGGGAAGCGAAACTCCTGGGCTGTGGCCTGCCAACGCACCTCCATAAGGTGCCTGGCGAAGGCAGGGTCCTCCTCGTGCAGGGAGCGGAGAAACTCCGTCAAAAGTTCTCCATCCGAATCCAGTGGATGGAAAACTGGCTTGAATTCTGCTGGGTCCATATTTGGTCGGATCATTCTGTCACGTGCAGAGAGAGACTGGTGGACCCAAATGCAGAGAGCAGGCGAGGAGTAATGAGCACGAGGATTTATTAAACACAAAAAGCAGAACAAACCAAAGGCGGTCCAAAAATGGAGCAGGCAGATAAAACTGAACAGGCTATGACGTGCTGACAGAAACAAAACCAGACACAAAACACGCAACATCAAACAATGATCCGACACCAGACAAAGAACAGCACAGGAACTAAATACACCAGGTAATGAACACTAACAACGGACAGGTGATACAAACAGGTGGAACACATCAGGGCGGGGCAGAACAATCAAACAGGCGGGAAAACAGAAAACAGGAAGTAAATTAGACAAGACAAGACAGACAAGACAGACTACAAAATAAAACAGGAAACCAAATACCAAAACCCTGACAGCGATTTTTTTTTTTTGTATAGTTCTTTAAAAATAAAAAGGAAACTTGTTCTGGGGAGAATAAAACTACTCTGGGCTGAGATTTCCTAGTAACCCTACCAAGAAAGCTCAGGATGCTGCAAATGTTGGTATAATATGAAAATGGCTGGTGGATTTAAGACAAAAAAATAATAATTTATTGAATGAATAAAATTTGAACATATGTGTCAGTGGCTTGTTGATCTTTACATTGTTAGTTAATTTCCTAACCTGGCCCGGGACACACATTCATACGGTTTGATAAAGTAGCTACTTATTGGACTTTAAAGGAGAACTCCGGGCAATTTTTACATTAATCTTGATTACTATAAGTATGTGAGTACTGTCGATAGCAAAAAAAAACGAGCCGAATCAGTGCTAGGTACGCTAGTAGTTACATAGTCACTGATATAATCATAACCACTACTGTGCTCAATTACCTATTTTTGAGGGAGAAATAAACTTTTTTCGCCGCAAAAATTTCGCCGCGAAAGCATGAACTGTCCTCTGGAGGACATCCACCAGACCAGCGGGCGCCCGTGGATTGTTGTCGGCCGCGGCAGGCGGGGAAGGCAGGGAGGAATTAGAAGGATGCCGGTCGGCCCTGCTAGCCTGGCTAAGGCAACTAACACACAGTTCGCCACTGCAGAGACTACTATTCACCAACGCCAGATGGATCGCACACAAAATGGATACATATGCTACAAATACACAGGGAACTGCTGCTTGATGATTATTACCGAAGCCTGGCTGAACACACTCACTCATCCCAGACGGCTGCTAGCAGCTAACAGGGTAGGTGAATTTAAACAATGTCTGAGTTGAAAACGCATCTTGTTGTCATGTAAGGGCCCTGTTCATGTTGCACAGACATTTTAATTGCATTTTGTGTCTGTTAAGAGGCACAAAGGCACTCTTTATGATATGCCCCCAAAACTGCCGTTCTAGCTAAGTGGGAGCTCTCGGCATTAGCTGCAGCAGCTCCAGTTAGCTAGCACTGATTTGGCTCGTTTTTTTTGCTATCGACAGTACTCACATACTTATAGCGATTAAGATTAACGTAAAAATTGCCCGGAGTTCTCCTTTAACTTATCATTGCACTTACAATAACGAGAGTAGGGAATGGGGGGGGCGTTTACTTCCCCGGCCAGAAACCAAGACACCGCAGAAGACTCGAGCGGTTGCGGTTACATTCGGTCTCAACATACTATTTACACACTCATACTGACCGACACTAGACTCACGCACTGGGCACAGTTACATTCGGTAGCCTGGTGCGCGGTCTCCTCGTGACAGTCTAACTACCATGTAGCAACATTCACTTCTAACATTTAACTTAACATAACTACCAAGATAACATGTGTATTTGTATGTGATATAATACTTTCCCCTTGGTAATGTAGCCTATGAATACAATTTTAAAATGCACAAGACATAAAGGCTTCTGCTATCGGTTGATAACTCAAACTTGCCGAGAACCTAGACACCTGTTTGATTACATAGACTCATGCATTAGGCACGGTTACGGTCTCGTTCAGTAGCCTGGTGCGCAGTCTCCTCGTGACAGCCTACCTACCACGTAACAAACATTTAACTTAACATAAGATAACATGACGTGTATTTGTATGTGATATCCATCGATAATGTAGCCTATGGATTTGTATATACACAATCATCTAAGATGCACGAGAAATAAAGGCTTCTGGGATCGGTTGATAACTCAAACTTGCCAAGAATCTAGACACCCGTTTGATTACATAGACTCATGCAGTACCCTCGGTTACGGTCCTTACGGTCTCGTTCAGTAGCCTGGTGCGCGGTCTCCTCGTGACAGCCTACCTACCATGTAGCAACATTCACTTCTCTAACATTAACTTAACATAACTACCAAGATAACATGACGTGTATTTGTATGTGATGTATTTATTGTGATGTACATCGATAATGTGTGAATTGCTATGGACACAATCATCTAAGATGCACCAGAAACAAGGCTTAGTTAATAACGCAAACTTGCCGAGAACCAAGACACCGTTTGATTACATGACTCGAGCGGGCCAGCCGGTTGCACGGTTACATTCGGTCTCGTTCAGTAGCCTGGTGCGCGGTCTAGGTAACTCATTTCCTGATTGATTCTACTACCACCACTTCAGTGGAGGCGCTAATGAGAGATTACTACACACACAGTAGCAGAAGAATACCAGCTACACACAACGGCACGAATGAGGTAAAAGAAAAAAACAGGAGTGAGTCGGTTCATTGACGTATGGCACTCGATTCTCCCGGTTCAGTGACACGAGTCGGGTTAATTAACCGGCTCTTCGGTCAGTTCGGTAAATGTGAGATGTTTGAGTCTCGTCTTCATATCGGAAACCAGCTCTCTCTCACTCCCGCTTGGTCAGTGGCACTCAGAGTCACATTATACTGACGTAAAGTCTGGCACGTGGGACTGCTGGGATTGGTTGAAGTCGCGGGAAACTCCGGTTATTGGTCAAATTTGCGGAAAAGTTGCGGTGATTGGTCAAAATTGCGAGTCGCACCAAAATCACAGTGATTGGTTGAATTTGCGTGAATTGGCACGATCGCGACATCACAAAATCCTGGAGGGACTGACATTTCATAAACAGTAAATTTGATTTTATGTTTAAGAATTGCGGGTTAAGATGTGTGCCATTAAAGTTAAAGTATTTATTAGTATTTATTTTATTTGCTTAATATCGCAGCTCACCATTCTGCAAACCATTTGCATGTGTTGTTATGCTGTTCCAGACATATGTTAGTTTCTATTTATTTCCATAAGACATTAAAATCAATTACCAGACTCATTTGAGTCATGTAATCCATTAAGCCAGTTAATTACATGTAGTACATTTCAAATCAATCTTAAACTGAATCTGAATAATTTAGTTGAATTTTGTATCATGTGGAAATGAATAAAAAAAATGAATTGCTGCCTGGTATGAAAAAGGGAAAACACATGCAAATATCTAAAACTGTACAGGCCAAAATTATAATTCAATTTGCAGCAATTCCCGAGCATCTGAGAAGTTTTTTGCTTTTTCCCCGTACGTACACTTTTAGTAAGGATCCTATGCACAGTTTTATAAATGAGACCACAGGTCCTTTAATTAACAATCCAATCTCAGCTGTTACAAGTTCTTAATGTCTTAGTTTTCATTAGACACAGAGATGATTGTAGAGCCTCTCATCACATATCAGGTAAATTAACGAAGGGGCCGGTGTAGTCCTTTAACTTCATCAAGAGAACTGGAGTAAAACAGCTGCCTCTGTGTTTCTTTCCACAGTCAAGGTTGTTTAATGTGATCGTCTTGCCAGTTCTCTGCCTTGCAAACCCACCCATAAATGTATCTCCTTCCCATTCGTCTGTCACTGTGGTTGGCTGGCTCCACATCGATGCCTGTTTATTTTCACCTCCCTAATGAGTCGCTCTCTATCGATCTGTGAAGGTCTGAGCTGCTCCATTCAGATACTTGGTGAAAATTATCCTCACTAATTGCGAATCTCGTACTCAGTCACAGCAGATGGCGAACTGGCTCTTGGCAGTAATGACGATTCCCATAGAAAAATACAGATAAGAAAAGGGGGAAATACCAAAGAGAGATTTAGGAAAAAAGAATAGAGCAAGCTGTTGAGACCATTAGAGAAAGGATGGGAGTAGCATGGAAGAGTGTGTGGCGTGTGGCATGTGGCATATTGATCGTCCTGGCTGTGTCCACCTCTCGCCTGAAGATAAGACTTAATGAGAGATGAAGAGAGATAAAGGAGAGGGGAGATATTTAGTGATGGAAACCGTTTTACATTAAAATGACAGGCATTAAAACAGAGCCTTTTCCCCATTTTCTGTGGTGAAACAGAAAAGATAACTTGATAAAGATGAACCTGCAGTGATGAGAAACAGCTCGTCTTCCCTATAAATAACATACATGTATTGATGCTGTTGGCCATGAGGGTGAGTCACGGTGCTGTGAGAACATCGTCTTCCCCCTCTGTTGCCACTTCCTCCCTTTCTTTCATCTGTCACTTTGAATCTACTCTGTTGTTCCGCTTGTTGCCAAATGCTTTGGTGACAGTTTGATGTTGTCTATGGAAAATATTTGAGCCAGGAGCGACAAAGTGCACGAATATGTCTTTAAGGCTGGTGCTACATTCTGTCCGAGACAGGTCTTTGCCATTGGACTGTGAAAGTGATAGATGAGTTTGTCTCTAGGCTGTAAAGGTGTACTCGAATGTTAGATGAAAGTCACTGAGCTCTCATTTGCTTATGAGAGAAAGAAGAGAGATTAACTACATCACAGCAAAGTACACAAAGTGCATTTTAAAGCAAGGCTGTGAAACTTTTAAAAGAAGAAATGACGCATTTTTCTTCTCACAAATAAAAAGGTTAAATTCATAAACAATAGAACTCACCCTGGGGCCTGTTTCACAAAACCAAGATAAGTGATTAAGCCGGGATTTATCAGTTATCCTGGATGATTTAAGCCTTGACTCGGTTTCACGAAAGTGGAGGCACATAAATCACCATGGAGATTTATTCTGTACAGCTAGCCTGCTCCCGACCAGGCTAACAGCCAGGATTTATTTAATCCTGGAGCCTTTTCTGATCACCCAGCAGTGGTTTTACCCTATTGTTATCAGCCTGGATTAAAATACAACAGGTGCATATTGCTGTTCATTTAAGTACTGTTATTATTTAAAGTTTTAAATTATAATTATTCATGTGACAGTCATTGTTACTGTTAAATTGCTGTATGAAGACTGCTGTTCATATTGTTGTTAGAAGTTTGATGAATATATTATGGCAGTTGTTGAGATAATTAGAAAAGGCTGATACAATTTTAAATGTGTTTTAAATGAAGTCTGTTACTAAGGGCAATACATACAGTGCTGTACATTTCTATAGTTGACCAATGCACCTCGAATTATTTTAGTTGATTCATTTTTTTTTTTAATTCTTTAACAATAAGGATCATGTTTGTTCCTCTTCCATGTGCATTGTATTTGGCATTCTTAGCACACAAAGTGTGTTGTCCAGTAAACTGGGACTATAATTTGGGAGGATTGTACAATTTGAAGAACATATCCTAATTGTACAATCCTCCCAAATTATAGTCTTAGTTCACTGGACCAGTAACTATCTAGTGATGTAGGCTACTGTACATTCATGTACCAACAGGGAGAGGACACCTCAATGGTTTTTGACCTTATATTTTGCTGGGGGGGAAATAACTGATGAATATACTCTGTTCCATTCATGTTTACAGTGTGCATGGAATTTATCACTTAATTATCTTTATAGTTAGATTTTAGAGTCCAATTTCTTCAGTGTCTTTATTTTCTATGTCCATATATACAAGGGTGCAAGGAATATAATATGTAGAGATGGAAACTCGTCCTCTATAAAAAATTATAAAAAAACGCGAGAAAAAGCATGGCTGATAATAGCGCACCGACTGAATGATAGTCTAAAAATATACATTTATGAACTACTGCTCTTAACTGAAACCATTCAATGAGTCACTTGTCATTTGCAAAAACAAACAGTTGTACACTTTGCATTAAAAGCTAGCAGTGAAAGTTAATATGACTTAGGAAATGTATATTTTAGCCCATGAGAGAGAGGGAGGAACAGAGTGAAAGAGATATTTACGCATCATATTCTAGCGTTGTAGAAAATTGATCTTCATGGTACATTTTCTGAGCAACATTATCTTCTGCTTACTTTTAAGGCAAAGAGTACAACTGTTAATTTGTGCAAATGATTAGTAGCCTAATCCTTGAATGGTATGATTATGACGGTTTCAATTCAGAGCAGTGGTCAGTTAATGTATATGTTTAGGCTGCTTACACATTCAGTCGGTCCGTGATCGTCTGCCACTCTTTCTCTCGCTGTTTCATTACAGCGGCCGTGTTTCTTTTCTTTTTATACAAATAATGTGTTTCACGTCATCATACTTCCACAAGAAGCTGCTGTTCACTCTGTATAAAGTATGTACAATGCGTATTCTCCATTTTGGCATCAGTAAATCTGTGATCGACCTCGCGGTCTTTTGAGGAAAGCCGTGGATGCGCATCTATCTGAATTACTTCAGCCTGGCTCAACCTAGTCGCTCCTCCTCAGCCTGGCTTGGCCTTCGTGAAACGCACCAAGTCAGGCTGCACAGATTAGACTAGGTCAAGCCTCACTTTATCAGTTATCCTGGATTTATATATTCTGCTTTTGTGAAACAGGCCCCTGCTCATTTCAGTGCACTCAGGAGTTTTGCAGCTACTGCCTTACTTGGTAGGCAATGGACAAAATAAAATATACCCTTGAATCGATTTGTTTTGGGTCTTAAATTTGGCAGTAAAGCCAACACGATACGCGATTTGCTCTCTGCGCACCGCTAGGTAGGGCGCAGAGCAAAGCGCAGCGGAGGTATTCATCATCAAGGGTGGCAAGGAAGCTATTTCCCGTTGCTAGGTAACAACATGCTGTTATCTCATTGGTAGTGCTTTCGAAAGGTCAGCAGCAACTAGGTCAAAGTTGAAATAATTAAAACTTTGAGCGCAGCGCAAAGCGGCAAATCTGAGCGGTGCGCAGCTCATAGTTGGGCGCCACCGCCCTCCCCATAGGAAATCAATGGAACGGCCGTCGCAAAGCAGTTTTGCCGCCTATCATGTGTAGGCGGCTTAACAGTTGGGTTCAGTCTGGTTGAGTCTTAAAGGTCCCATGGCATGAAAATTTCACTTTGAGGGTTTTTAACATTACTATGAGTTCCCCCAGCCTGCCTGGGGGACCATGGCTAGAAAGACATGGTGGGTATCGGCTAGAATCGTGTTTTAGGGCCACAGAGAACTCTAAGTACTACGGTTACGCTTTGTTTTTGCATTCATCTTGTCACCTGTAGCAATAGCGGCCGTTGTTCAACAAAAGTGACATAAGCCTGCTTTGATTTCTGCTGTGTGAATGCAGGCAAACCGGAACTGTACCGTCAATTGATTTTTTGGCCTCAGTAAACACAACACCGACATATTATTTTATCACGTTTTGGAGCGTGATTGCAAACAGCAGTAGTTTATCTAACAGACACAGAGTAACATTAGCATTCATTTGAAGTTGTATTTGAGTCCACAAGTCCAATATTCAATCTCCTTTTAGCTATGTTTTGACCAACTCTTAATTTCTCTTTATTTAGCCGCTACAGAGCTCCAGGACGGCGGTTTAGCCGCCAACAGGTGACTGTGAGCCGGCTACAGGCACCGGCAGATGACAGTTCTTTCAGGGGCCACGGTGGTGGAGTTTAGCCAGAAAAAGTGAGCGTCATGCGGAGATGACAGTTAAGTTTGGGAACCAAAACGACTCATCAAATTTAGGAAAAATAAATCGGATTTGGATTAAAAAACTCCAGTGGAACGAAGGAGCATTTCCTGGCTGAAAGTATTTTGTTTTCGCCGCATAGGGAACTCCGCTCTCCGGCTTGAAAGCGCTGTGTTTTATGTTGACACCATGTTGTGTTTTGGCATGGCCGGCCAAGTTGCACTATATCCATGGTATTGGAAGGGGGATTTAATTGCATGTTTTGTTGTGCGTGAACAAACACCACCCCCCCCTGCTTTCTTCACAATTCGCACCCTGTTTATATGCATGTCTTGGTAATTAGTTAGTAGGGGTGCACGATATTGAAAAAATGTGATATTGCGATATCGATAATGAATATTGCGATATCGATATTAATTTCGATATTTTTAAACATATGTAAAATTACCAAAGTTATGGGAAAACGCATCAAAATAGATTTATAACAAATAAAACAAGTTTTCTTACAACACAAGGTTTAATTCAACTGACAGTCATATTGGACTGGTCCAACATCTGTGTGTCTACAGAACAAGACATGTTTTACTGCTTGGACAGTATAAAATAAATAAATAAAGAGCATGTCTATAGAACAGGACATGTTGTACTGGTTGTATATACACGACTACAGTATAAAAACAATGCAATGCACATCTGTTGGCTTAAAACCAAAGTATTTCCAAGCTAACGAGGAGGAGGCATTACCCTACAGTCACATTATGGCGTTTTTCCATTACATGGTACCTGCTCGACTCCCCTCGACTCTACTCGCCTCGCCACACTGTGCGTCCGTTTTCCATTGCAGATTTTAGTACCGCCTCAGCGTGGCTTGTCGTATGCCGGCTCGACGCACACACCAGCGCACAAGTATAAACATCAGGCCACTTGAGCTTGTTTTACAGTTCTGCGGAGGCTCCACGCAGAGCTTTCACCGTAGCCTATGTAATATGTGGCCTGATGTATACATTTATCAGCTGGTGTGTGCGTCGAGCCAGCATGTGTGAGTGTATGTAGGATACAGCGAAAGCTCTGCCTGGACTGGAGCCTCCGCAGAACTGAAACAAGCGGCGCCGCAGTAAACTGCCGTGACCTAACACAGAACGTGGAAGGTGTGTTGTTGTTGCCACGGCCAGAAGACACATTTTGTTTCAGAAGAAGCTGGAGGCAGCAACAAAAAACACAGCTGGCTAAACTGTTTAAAAATAACGGGTTTGTTCAGGACACCCCGTCTGTCGCTTTCACGTCACCTTTTCGGCTCGCCTCGGCTCGCCTCAGCTCGCTTGGAACCTCGACTGAGGAGGTACTAAAAAAAGTACCTGTTAGCAGGTACTAGGTACTTTTTTTTCATAATGGAAAACCAAAAAAGGCGAGTAGAGTCGAGGCGAGTCGAGCAGGTACCGTGTAATGGAAAAGCGCCATTAGTTACAAGAGACAGCTACCATTCATTTTCAATGGGAGTGGCCGTTTGGCCACGAGCGACTGCCAATCAGAGTGAAGGCAGCGTGAGGGCAGCGTGACGTATGTCAGTGGCTCAAGCCAAGCATGGAAGAAAATAATTCAAGATGGCGGACAACGCTTCAGGACATCGTATTTATGTATATATCTGATATGTTTGGCATTTAATCTCATATATTGTGTTACTTTTATCGAGAAATAAATACTTTTAAATCAAATCCAAAAACATCGTTCTTGTGACTCAACAATACCTCTGAAGTAACTTTTAAGACGTGGTTTAAGGTAGCACCGGAGAATTTCTGTTTACTGTTGCTAAGCAACCAGGGGTAGGCTAGGCACGCCCAGGAGCACCCACAAGCGAGTGCATGTCGCTCTCTTTTGTAGCTAATACTTTTGGCCTCTAAAGTTTCTTTTCAATCTCTGTTATTTCGTCGTCTCCCAGAGCAACACTCATTTTCTTACTTTTGTGTTCTTTTTGCTCCACTCTTCGCTCTCTCTTTAGCTCCTTTCTTTTCTTTCGCTTCGTTTTATGGTTCTGCGGAAGTTCCACGCAGTTGATGTTTATAGGTGCTCTGGTGTGTGCGTCGAGCATGTGGGTGTGTGTGGTAGAGTGAAGAAAAGGTGAGAGAGTGACGGCGATTTTCGTCAGAGCGAATAGTGACCCTAGAGTGTTAGTGAGAGAAACTTAAGTGTCTCCTCTGTTCTTTCTGACCACGGTGGAAAATCTGTAGCAGGAAAAGTTATGATTTCATGTTGTTTATGGAGAAGGAGAACCAGGAAATGAGTCGGGGGAAATACAACGCTACCAAGTGATGTGTATTTTTCACATAGACTGTATATAAGAATGGACCAACAGATTCCGTTGCTCTGGACGGAGACCAGTGAAGGCCATTAGAAGCACTTTTCCAGTGAGCGCTGAGCGTTACTGCGCAGCCTCCAACTGAGAGAGACGACGTAAATGTCACGTGAGCAACGTGTCTGAAAGTTGGAAGTCTTCTGGTAGCTGTGCCAAGAGAAATCTCAATCATTCCCAATCTTGCAGAGAAGGAGAGCGTAGGTATATGTAAGGAGATAACATGGACACAGGCTAATTATTGCTAACTAAAATGCTAGTTAACATTAGTAATTAAACTTAAACAGCTAATGTAAGTCCAAACTGCCTGCGAGCTTCTCTTGTACTATGCGACAGTAAGTCGCGTGGTTATGACACAATCGTTAGCCTATTTTTACAAAAACGTATACTACGGAGCCATAACGTGAGGTACAAGGTAATGGAGCCTTTTATACATTGTTGTGTTTCTTTAGAAATAAACAATGGACAAATAAAGTCTTTAAACGCTTCAGATGTAAAGTTATTCGCTGTCAAAGTGACGTCAAAATGAATGGCAGTCAATGGAATGCTAACGGGGGGTGATCGCTTTGTAGCATCAAAATGGTGCCATAGGAGAGCTCTGAAGCGAAGCTTACCCCCTTGATTTTTCGAGAGGTGCATCAAAGAGTATAGACGTAACAAGAGGAGAAACTCAATGGAACTGCAGCTCCGCCATCTTGGACTGAATGTAACACAACGTTCTATTGAGTTTCTCCTCTTGTTGCTTCTATACTCTTTGGGTACATGTCGGGCGGGATGCAACGCACACAAAATATTGCGTAATTATAGCGAGACTTTCGGTATAATATCGCGCAACGTGATATCGCTATAACGATATTGAGTCGATATATTGTGCACCCCTATAAGTTAGTAACGCAACATTTTCACTAGCCACTATTCTGTGGGATATTACATTATTATTATAATTTTATTTGATTATAGTTGACTGTGGTGCACTACAATTTACTTGAAGAACTAGATTTACAACTTTTTTAAATGTAGGCTAAATGATCACCCAAATCAAGACTACATAAAATGCAGGCTGTGCTCTATCACTACAGTGTACTGTGTTTTTCTTTTGTATAAAAAAATACAATCGATTAAGACACAAACATTAAAAGAGTAGCTTCTTATTGCATAAATGGTGCAGGGGTGTAGAAGATTAATTGAAAGTGGTTTGGAGTGGGCGCTCACGTGTCACTCAAGCAGAGAGCAGCTGGCACACACTCCTGTGACGAGAAGCTGAGTGCACAGAGCAAAAGTCTGTCGATTAGCCCACAGCAGCTTTAAAGAAGAACTTGCATATTGTTGCCTGTTTCATCAGCAGGTCATGGCACAAGACATTTTCAATATATAACACCTCCTTTTAACTCTGAACCTTAAAGGAGAACTCCGGGCAATTTTTACGTTAATCTTGATCGCTATAAGTATGTGAGTACTGCCGAATCGGTGCTAGCAACATGGAGCTGCTGCAGCTAATGCCGAGAGCTGCCGAGGGTAGGTGAATTTAAACAATGTCTGAGTTGAAAACGCATCTTGTTGCCATGTAAGGGCCCTGTTCATGTTGCACAGACATTTTAATTGCATTTTGTCTGTTAAGTGGCACAAAGGCACTCTTTATGATATGCCCCCAAAACTGCCATTTTAGCTAAGTGGCAGCTCTCGGCATTAGCTGCAGCAGCTCCATGTTGCTAGCACCGATTCGGCTCGTTTTTTTTTTGCTATCGACAGTACTCACATACTTATAGCGATCAAGATTAACGTAAAAATTGCCCGGAGTTCTCCTTTATGTCAGTAATGTAGCAGCTACAAATGCAGCTTACACACCTTTTTTTTTCTATGTCTTTTTCCTGTATCCCCTTTTTCTCTCTTCAGTGGGAGACTGAGCAGCAGAGAAGTCTAGAGGAGAGAGGCCGTTTGCTGCTCTGCCTGCAGTACTTTCCTCCAGCCAGTGACGGCAACGTGAAGGTCGAGGCCAAGGAGAGGGCTCGTGGCGGGCTGTGTGTAGGCGTGAAACGCTGCGCCCACCTAGCAGCCATGGACGTCAACGGCTACTCAGACCCCTATGTTAAAACGTAAGGACGACATCAAACCACTAACTGAAATCCATGGTGTATTTGATGAGATAAAATTAATGAGTAATCCTGCTAGCTATGCAATTAAATAATGAATATACAACTTTAGGCTGATGGATTGATGTTTCACGACCCTCATTTCAGAACAAATTTCCACATAACCTATCTAGCGCCAATCTCCCTCTCCACCTCATTACCTGTGTTTGGTCTTAACTGGCCGTTAGCTCATACTGACCCCATGAATCACCTTTTGTCGCCACTCATGAGTGATGATCGATGGCTCGAGTTAACCTTGCACAAGTGAAAGCTATTGTGACATATATCACTCACTCACCAAGATAATGGTAAGTGTGTGTGTATTGACAGCCTTCAAATTGGATTGAAAAGCAGTGACATGGGCGTACTGTATCACGGAGGAGAGTGCTATTGTTGGTGTCATAGAGGTTCTTTGGAGTTTCATTACTCACTGATGAAAGAAAATCAATACTGTGTGTGTGTGTGTGTGTGTGTGTGTGTGTGTGTGTGTCAGAGAGGACAGGAAGGTCCCTGGGTTGAATGATGCAATCTGACAGAAACTGGACAAATGAGCTTTAAAATCCCCCTCTTCTTTACTGGGTGTTCTCCTGAGTGCTGTTTCTGGCTTCGAGGATGTTTCTGGAATGAGTAAAACACTAAACAACCTCCCGTCACACACACATGCAGCAATCGCACACACACGCAACAATCACACACAAACACAAACACAAACACACACACACACACACACACACACACACAATGCTAGGCATGTCACCACACTCGCCTCACTTCAGTACACACGCATCTCCCTTCTCCTTTCCTGTCATTCCTCCCTCTTTCTTTACATACACTGAGCCTACGCACACATCCCTCACATCCACATCATGCACCTTGTTTCATTTTGGATGCGTGCTTGCATCTTTGCCCTTTGGCGGGAGCTTTTGCCCAGATGCTTTGTTGTGTCTGAGAGCGTGTGGGAACATACGCTCTCCGAGTTGTGGGTGGCGGGTGGAAAGCAAATGTGAGTAGAGATTTTGCCACGCTCCTTCCAGCTGGCTTAAAAATATCCTGAGAATTTAATGACACCTCTTTTTTTTTTAAATCGGTGCCATGTTGGTAATCAGTCCTCACAGTCGCATATGGTTAGTTTTACAAGTAATATATTAAATATATTAATATTGAATTGAATAGATCGACATTTTGGGAAATACGCTTATTTACTTTCCTGCTGAAAGTTTGATGAAAAGATATACCACTGTCATGTCTGTATGGTAAATGTGGAGCTACAGCAGCTGGTTAGAGTAGCTTAGCTCAAAAGCTGGAAATACTGAGGGTAATAGCTAGCCTGACTGTGTCCAAACTCCAAAGGTAACACAATCCACCAATCTATATGTTCTATCATACAGGATTTACACAGATAGGCTACAGCCTATAATCACAACCTGATACAATATCAACACCTGTACCATTACAGGACATCGAATCATAGCATCCTTTATTAATTAGTAGGGAACAAATAGCTCATATTGTAACGTTAGTTACTCGGGTAGCCTACTCATAGAACTACCATTTTCCCCAGTTAATAAATATACAGTACAGCGTTATATTTGAGATGAACCTCTATCTGAGGAATAAACAGTTGAAATGATTAGCTAACGGTTAAACTTACTAGTGCACACCGTTGTCGTAATACATCCATGGTGCACACACATGCTATGCTACGTTGCCTAGCGACCCTGATGTTCTCCTCTGTAGAATGAAGTTTGTTGTTGTACGGTACTCACGTGATTGATCTGTACATAATTCTGCGATTCTGCTAGTCTTGGGCGCCGCAAAAAATATGCTCGTTCATTGTCAAAGCATAATATAACCAGTCCACTCAGCCTCTCTGGTCCCAGTATAGCAGTAGTCAAAAACAGCAGAAAGTCGGTACTCACACACTGCACTGAAGCTAAAACTTCCCCAGTTAGCATTACCATGTTAGCCATGACAGACCCAGCATGCACCTGTTGAGGTGTGTTTGATTTGGGTCACCGCGTGCCTACCGGGTGGTGCATAAAACCATGATTAAGGTTAATACAACCTTTCTCTTTTTTACCTGCATTGTTGTACTGTTCACAAATTGCTTAAGCCCTGCGACTGCAAAAATACCTAAATATCAACAACAACAAAAATCAACTATAAATGAATAAAAAAGTTTATATATATATATATATATATATATATATATATATATATATATATATATATATACAAAAATGACTTTGTTACACTAGTTGCTTTCACTTGTTTCTTTACCCCTGCCTTTACCTTTTTTTCTGAATCAAAGGAGGTAAAAGAGTGACATGGCAAGAAAAGCCACTGAATCTTTCAACTATTGACATCATTCCTGAGTGAACATATTGATTTTCTATATGCATGAACTTACTCTGGCCTTCATATAGTTATAGCACTGGTATTTACAGTCATCATTTGTGCCATACTGTTCCTTTCAGCTGTACTATATGACCTGTGAATGGTAATGACCAGACTCATATATGATGGTATCACATTCCTCTGTCTCAGGTATCTCAAGCCAGACGTCCAGAAGAAATCCAAGCACAAAACAGCAGTCATAAAAAAGACACTCAACCCGGAGTTTAATGAGGTAGACATCCATATTCATCTCTACATGCATAACTGTGGGAGTGAGAAGCACATTTTCAGGGGTTGAATGTAAAGAGACAGCTCATTTAGATACAGTCCTGAGAGACGCTACACTGCATGCAAAGAGTCTGGAACCTTTTTGTAAGACAAGCCAATTACAGTGCAGCACACTGCCGCATTAGTGAGTAGTTTAGACTCTAATGGGGGTATGCGCACCCCTAGGGGGTACTTTGGAGTACTGCAGGGGGTACGTGAGATTTTTGCAAAATGCTAATTTAAAAATAGCCTATGTCATGCATTATTCTGAAAATTATTATACTATAATAATGAATGAGCTTAGTGATGGATTCTAAACATTTGAAACGTAGCATTTAAATGATTTTCAGTTACATGGTTGTTGATTAGTAAATCTATCACTGCCAGCGCTGTATTGTACCTGTATTGTTTTGCGCTGGTCAGGGGGTACTTGGTTTAAGAAACAATTCAAAGGGGGTACATTATTGAAAAAAACTTTGAGAACCGCTGGGAGGTTTATAGAGGAAGAGAAACGCTTGTTAGGTGAGATCTTCCGACCTTTGCTTGTCCACCCACCTCTTGCCCTCTTTGTTTTCACCCAGGAGTTCTTCTATGAAATCACCTTCTCAGAGTTAGCCACCAAGACGCTGGAGGTCACTGTGTGGGACTATGACCTTGGAAAATCCAATGACTTCATAGGTGACTTCACAGGCAGCTAATGGTTTCATGCTAGTGTGTGGAATACTGATTAGCTGCCTAGCTACTTCATTAGCAGTACAATAATGTTGCACCCATGGCAGATGTTACCAAAGATATTTTAAGCTGTTCGCTATTATCTGCTGCTCAGTGCACACTGAGTGTAATTTGCAGGGTTAAGTTGCCAAAAGGGTGTCGGTGACATTTTGGCTGAAATTGAGCTTCATACTATTCTTGCTCTACCAGTGGTAGAACATGTAATTACATTTTACACCTGTTTCTCTATCTGAACATCATTTTGTCTACTTCTTTTCTGAGATCTTTTAAAGATTTTTGTTTTTTTACAGTAGGTAAAGGTCAAGTCTGGTGTTTTTCTCCATTTTCTTTTTTTTATTTCTAAAAATCCTATGAAAAGACCAACAACCTACATCTGTCTCTCAATACTTCCAGTCCAGTTTGAACTATGTAATAAAGTTATAAACATCCCATGCAATAATGATGATCTTAAAAAAAATAAAAATAAAAAAAAGGTCACACACCTGTTTATATAAATTGTGTGCAGGTGTAGGTTGAAGCCATATATGATTACGCCTATGCTTCTTGCAATACACAACCTATTTGACATCAAAAGTAGTATAAGATAAATAATAAGATAAAATGCCCACATGCCATTCAAAAAAACATTTAAACTGTTACTAAATACATAAATTCTCATTGTCATTTATTTAAACATTCCCTTTCCTCTTGAGTCACATTGACATTCTTTTTTGTCTCTGTACTGGATAGGCGGTGTGTCCTTAGGGTGTCACTCACAGGGAGAAACTCTGCAGCACTGGATAGACTGTCTAAAGAACAAGGGCAAGAAGGTGGAGCGCTGGCACACGCTAACCAACGAGCTGCCTGGATCCACACTGCAGGAATGAACTGATCCTCTTCCACTGTACTGACGCTGGAGAGACTGCCTGACAAGAGATGTTTCATTGCATGTTCTGAGGATTTTCTGCATGAAGGATTCATATCCTACTTACTTTGTGTCATAAGTGAGATTATAATTCATAACGACATACCCAGGGGGTCACACTCAGAGATCAATACTCTAATTTCAGCTCTAAATAGACCTGATGCAAATCTGGGAAATTGTCCCAACCGCAAAGCTAACAGTATGAGGATTTTCATAATCATATTTATTGGGATCCATGTCTCTTTTGTGGATTTAAATCTAAATGCTCCTCTGAGCTGCTCCAAACTAGTCAGATCTCAATCAACAAGATAAATTGAAATCATGCAAGAACATATAATGAGGGAGAAAGCTGAATTATTCTGCGGTTAAACTCTCATGTCAGGTTTACTTGCTCTTATTACATTCAGCCTGTTATTTTCATTAACTGCTGACACCGTTATGTCTCACATCAGCGCACATACCTCTCCCTTGCAATAATGTTTTGCCTAATGCTTCCAAAGACCTCCAAGGGGTCTTAATACTGTCAGACATTTTGCATCTATTGATCTGACTGCCATCAGATTGCCTGCAGAAAACAGGAGAGTCAATTGGTTCTTCCATTTTGATGGTTAGTGTCAGTTATTTGCATGTTTGGTGTTGATGGAGCAAACTACAAGACAAATATGTGCAAGGCACTGCTGCAGGATGTTCATCATTGTGTTGCTCCCAATTCTCCTGAGGTGTGTTGCTCTGATTTACTGAAGAGATGTTTTTATTTAATTCAAGGGTAACAGTTTTTTTTATACGTTGTTCAGCTGTTTAATGTGTCAGCTCTAATATCACAGTGTCAGTTTCTTGTTGGTGACACGTTGATGATGTTGATCTAATTTTACTTCACGATCCCTGATTTGTATGGAGGAGAAGAGTGACGTAATTAACAGAGAAGTTTCAGAGCAGAGTGGTTTATGGAGAGCTGTGTATGATCATGCTGTACTCTGACGCACCGTGAATAAAATCCTCAGCCTTTGTTTGATATCTAAACTACAAATATGAATGGTGTATAGAGCACAGTGTTGTCTGGTAACTCTCCATGTCTGCTGCTTCATAAATGGCATTGACCAAGCTGCAGGCTTTATCTCAGTCTTATGTGGTTAAAAAGGCATGCTGAAATTACCAGTGGTGTTCATATGTAAATATAAATTGTGTTTCCCATGCTTTGGATGTTTGTCTTTTGTAACTTAAAGTGTGCATGATTGTGTTTGTTTTTCATAAAACATTCATATTGATTTATTGTGTGTATCCCTGAATTTCTATTGTATTTGCTCCAAAGTGGCCTCTTTGAATCTCAAACGTTTACTTGCAGCTCAGTGGCGATCCAATAAAGCCAATACTGCCACCTAGCCTTCAGGATCTGCAGCTGCAGCCTCTTCTCTGACAGTAATGTGAACAACAGTGATCCGGCAGGTCAGATGCACACACCACAGGTCAAAGAAAATCAACAAAAGCATCAGTGTTGGTTTAACACTTTACACTCTTGTGTATAGAAGCACAAAACCTATGATTCTGTGATAGTTTAGGAATGGTCAGATTACAATAAACTCTCAGTTAAGGCTTCAAACTATTATATGGACGCCAATAATAGCGTAAAAATTAAATTAAAATATTTTACTTTAAAAACTTCTATCTATCTATCTATCTATCTATATATCTATCTATCTATCTATCTATCTATCTATTCATTTGAAGAAACAAACCAAAAACAAAATTCACTGATCAAGAGTTGGACTTCTTCTTATTCCTTTTTTTTTATCACGCTCCTGTAACATTCTGTCATTCTTGGCACCATTAATTGAACTTTTTACTTGTTCCACTTGAGAGGGAGGTCAGAGGTCAGAGGTCAGGACATTAGGAGGTTTTTGATAAACACTGCTGCTTTGTGTCCCAGAGTACGGATAGAGTGTCATGTCTGAGTCAGAAGCAGAGTCATGGAGGTCGGGACAGAGGTCAGACGCTCAGTCTAGATTTTAAATAGAAGAAAAGGGGTCAGAAAACACATGCAGTTTCTGATTATTGTGAATTTTCTCCTGTAGCCTGAGTGGAAAATAAGCTCTTTGTGAAATCAGAGAGGGCTACTACTGTTTCACCTTAGTCACTGTTTGTTCCTCTCTGTGCTCTCGGCCTGACTGACAAACACCAGAGACGTCTGCCCTCTGCAGATCCTGTCACACTGTCCAAATGTTGGTGATACAACTAATACAACTAATAACAAACTTTTATACAAGTGCTTTCCAAAAAAAGTATTAAATCAGAAAAAGGATTAATAACTGTCTTTCTTTTTTTTCCTCTGGCAGATGCTTACAGAGTCAATGTCTTAAATCTTTAACTAAGAACCATATGGAGATATTGAGAACCCCATACAAGTCTTAAAGTGCTCATATTATGCTTTTTGGCTTTTTCCCTTTCCTGTATTGTGTTATATATCTTTTTGTGCATGTTATAGGTTTACAAAGTGAAAAAGCCCAAAGTCCACCCCAAAGGGACTTACCATCTCCAACAGAAAACACTGTTCACCAACTGCTCCAAACAGCTCTATTGTAGTCCAGCCTTTACTTCCGTGACAAGGCGCGTCACTTTGTAACACACGTTACAATGCTCACCTAGCTGCTAGCGTAGCACGCCCTCATACTCTGCTTCTGACTAGTTAGCAGTGCTTACCTAGCTACTGTGCATGTATGACTCCCAACAAAGATGGAACAGAAGTGAGATGTCTCACTCTGTAGCTAAAACAGAGAGCTCAACACAAAGGGTGAAAAGAGGAGCTGCAGCAATGTGCAGTACAACAAATATATGGTGTTTATTGAAAATTAAACCATGTAAACCTATTCTGATATAACCTCTAAATACAATTATGTACCTGAAAATGAGCATAATATGAGCACTTTAAAAGTCATAATTTAAATCTTAAAATCTACATATAGCAAATAGAGATGCTAAAACTGAGGTTCCACACACACACACACACACACACACACACACACACACTCTCTTGATGACACTTGTGAGAAGTCTGTGGTTTTATGAACTCATTTTTCAAAGTAAGTAAACACACATACAGAACATTGCGATAGTCCAGGTCCAGATGTAATAAAAACATTAATTAGTTTCTAAAGATTAAAAAAAGGTTTAATCTTACACAGTTTAGGAAGCTGAAGGAAGGAGGACTGGACTGCTCATAATGTGCCATGATCTAAACTGAGATGACTGTAAAACAAAACAAAAAATTAGAGGGGACGCTTGAGGACAGCAAACATTCAATTTTCAACCACTTTGAGCTGCATCAGAAACAATAGCCTACCAGAGATGGCCACCTGGTGATAAAAATGTTTAATTCAATTTCAAATGATCAACAGAAGCCGCAAAGAAAGTTTATCAAAATAAGAATTCACTATACAGAGTACTATACAAAAACTCACTTTCTAGTGATGCAGACAGACTCTGATATAACTGTTAAATAATAGTAGTTATTTTTGCTCATGGAGGATTGATCTAAAATCTAGTGATTTAGCAGATTTCTGTGAAACCACAAACATTTATTTAAAACCAAACCGCATCCTCTCAGCAGGGATAAAGCCATGGCATTACTGCTGATTGAGAAAACACGTAATGGATAATGATGAGAGCTACGAGTAGCACATTATGTCATAGAATAGTGTATTTCAGCACCAAACATCTGGCTGTCTGATGCTCTGAACTTGTTTACCAAACAATCACATTATTCTTTGGTTTGTGAGGGGGGAAAAAGATTTATTTAGAATTATTTCAGCCCATGTTATTGAGTAACTCCAACTGGCAGCATAATAAATAAGTCACTGTAAAAAAAGACTGCTGCTGAAGATAAAAGATAAAGAGAGGAATGAAAAGAAACTAAGAGCCTTGATAGAAGTATTAAAGTGATATTTCACTAGAGCTCTGAATCCACTCTGTGATGATAAGTGGGTTTCATTTAAGAGACAATAATGAGCACATTGCTGCCACCTAGCCAGGATTGTAATGAAAAGTTAGCGGTTGAAGCTGGCAGAGAAAGTGTGGCAGTAGAGCTGTACAGTAATAATGGGCCAAATATGCGACTCAAGCTCACATCACATTTCAATTAAGCTTCATGTAGATATCATACATAATTATAACACAGTTCATAGCAGAATTGCATTCACCCCTTTGTCACAGGCTTAGTAGTGTGGAATTTGTGTCACAATTACCTCGTTCTGAAGGGACAATTACCTGTTCTGAAGTTGTAAAAAACTGCATTTCTGTACTACACAACCTCAGCTTGAACTAATTTAGGAGACAATTGTCATTTGGAAACACTGTCACGTTCAAACACCACATTCAAAACATGGTCTCTGAATAGAACTGGGCCATCGTTAATTTGTTATTAATACCACCTGCTGTGATTTTCCTACTGTGAAAAGTCAAAATGTCTGCCGTGGAAAAGACTTATCAACAGTTTAGTTCACAGTTGAACTTCAACTTGTCATAGCAGAAAAGGCACAGATGTCACAAATAATAATAATTATGGCTCCATTCCATTTCGGTTTATTAGTTGAGTAAGCCCTACCAGTGAGCCAGCATTCAAAATACCAGGGTCCTGCAACTAAAGTTGTAATAAGTGTGTGGTTGTAATAAAAGTTATTAGTTACACCTGTGCTTTTCCTGTTTCTTTAAATGCATGTTCATCTATCACATTAGCTAAACAGTTTTGACAGTTATTAAAAGTTATTGTTTGTGACTGGAAGATTATATAGAACCTGCCGTGTTTACCATACAGCTGTTGTCGGATGAAGTAGAGTACAGTAGAGTGGTGTCAAAGTGAGCCTTTAATAATTAATACAGACTTATTCTTTCCAAATAGAAAATCCTCAACAATACGTTGAAGCATTCATTCACACTCATAATGATTTTTGTTCAGCCCCAGTGCTCTGCAAATTAAGCAGGCACTAATAGAACAACATAGCCACAGGTCAGTATATCTCATTATTTTCAATGCTGACCGACAGGATGATCATGATGCATCTAAACGCTGCCAAGTTGACTCACAGCCTCAGTGTTTATGTGACCCAGCTGGATAATCCCTGACCCACTTACTGCATCTGGATGTGACTCTGTCTGGATACTGATCCTCTTCCATGCAGTACTGTGCTATATAAACCTACTGTTAAATTAGCTGAGTACAAAGGAAAAAACCTTTTGCTGTCAAAATGTTGACATTGGCGAGGGGGAATTTGCTGTTGTCAGACCTTGTGTGACTGCTGTCATCTTTCTGCAAATATAGTTGATTTTTACCTCTGTGAGCAAATGGAGTTTTGGTTTAAGAAAACTGTGACAGGAATGAATTTATATAGTGAATATAGTCATGTTTATTTTGTATGTACAGTATTGTTTTGTATGTTCATTATTACAACAGAGCACTCACTTCAATGGAAGATATGCATCTCTTTATCCTTTATCAAGCTCATGACTTTTATTATCATTTCCATGTAACATAGTTAAATAAAGCCGCAGTTTGTGTCCCAATTCTCTCTCTTTCTCTCTCGATTAATCGTTTGATCTATAAAACATCAGAAAACAGTAAAAGGAGGCGCCTGGATAGCTCAGTTGGTGCTCCTTGACGCAGCGGGCCCGGGTTTGGCTTCGACCTGTGACCCTTTGCTGCATGTCATTCCCCCTCTCTCTCCCCTTTCATGTCTTCAGCTGTCCTGTCGAATAAAGGCCTAAAAATGCCCAAATAATAATCTTAAAAAAAAAAAAAAACAGTAAAAGGTGCTTATCACAATATCTTGTTTCATCCAACTAACAGTATACGAAACAAAAAGGTATTCATATTAATAAAGATCATGTACTATAATGTAAAAGCTGCAAATTGTCACATTTGAGAACAAATTCATCTTTGGCATTTTTTTTAGACATGCTACTAAAATGGCTCTTGTGATGGTAATGTCAGTTGGTCACTCCACCTCTTTGACTGAAATATTTCAACAACTATCAGATGGATTGCCAAGATAATTTAATACAGACATTCATGGTTCCCAGAGGATGAACCCTACTGACTTTGGTGATCCCCTGACTTTTTCCTGTAGCGCCACCATTAACATTCACATTTTTGTTGGATAGATTGCTATGAACTTTGATACAGACATACACATCCCCATCAGGGTGAATTGTGTTAACTAATGACTGACCTTTTTATGTGGCGCCTTCATCAGGTTAAAATGTGTCTAAATTGTCCAAAACTTTGGTTTATGACCAAATACCCAACATTCCTATCATCCTCAGGTGTACCTTGTGAATAGCTGAGCTGAGGATGGTGGAACATAGTTAACATGATTAACATCACACATGGAATGCTATTTATTTTATTGCCCTTTTTTATTTTTATTCTCTGCTTTTTTTGTGAGGTTATATTGTCATGTCATCATATTGCCGTGTGTTGTGTGAATTATTTGCCTGCATTAAATGTAAAAAAACAAACACAATATACCTGCTAAACATCAGCATTTTAACATTGTCATTGTGAGCATTTTAGCATTTAGCTCACAGCACTGCTGTGTCTAAGTACAGCCCCACTGAGCGTTTAGCCTTGTTTCTTTAAAAATGGCTTACACGACTAATCAACTGTTAATATAGTTGCAGATATATTTTTGTTATACTTATCATTGCAAATCTAGTTTAAATAAATTATGATATTGTTAATGTATCATTTGGCCATTGTGGTGCAAAACATACTACACTGTTGAAAAATCTATTACCAACTATAAAAACAGTATGTTTTCGTTATATTATAAAACAAATTTGACTATTCACTATTCTTGTTATGACATAGGTCAGCGTAAGCGGCAGATAGTAATAGGTCCTTTAAGGGTTTTTAAAAAAATAAAGAACATGAGGGAAATTTTGCTTTGATTTTGTTGAAGTTATCTGTGACTGTAGCTCTCATTCAGCTGACCACACGGTGTTTGTCCACTGCTCAGGGCCTCTCCCTTCAGCATTTTGCTCTTCCTGCTGCTTGACAACAGCATTCGCTTTCAATTGCTGCAGTTTACACACTATCACGACACGGTCAAGTACATTAATACTTTGTTTGCTGCAAAACCCAATCTCTCCTCAGAGGCTAAGCTCTCTGGATATCGCTCACTTTTGATACTCATTCTCTCCCACAAAAACAAAATCTCTTTAATCTCCACTACTGCTCTTTATCTCTGCAAAACAATGGAAACATGTTACATGCATTGTGTCTTTATTATGAATGTGCTGCAGAAGTATAATATTCAAAGTCAGCTTATCTTTGTAATTTTCAACTTTTATCATTGTACATTAATAATGATCCACAACATGCCAATAACCACAAAGATTATAGAAGCCTTTTGGTAACACAATGACTGTCAGTTAGTGTGCCTATACTTTAGATCCTAACTACCTAATGCTAACTCATATCAGTTAGAGAACTGTCACAATATTGAGAGTTATATCTGCAGAAAACATCAACTGTTGATTACAATTTAATTTACATATTAAGTGCTAACAAAGGGAAAAAAACGGTCTTATTTAATCAGTACAGAAAATTGTCTGCAGCAGGTGTAAACTCATAAGGAGTTGTGATGTTTATCTACACAATTCAAAATCCAGGATATAGTAAATAAGGAGATGTATCCATTGTTGATGAAAATCAATTGTTTCAGATCACAGTGAGAATCACAGGTAGATTAGTTAAGAATACGCAGGAGATATAATAATAATATTAATAAATCAGACTTAAAAAGTTCTCCACAGAACTGCTATTCAAATCTCACATCCACAAAACCATGTTTGAACCAATGTTTTACAAATTCAAAAGACCTACTGTGTGTGACAACATAATTAAGGTGTTCATCGCTGATTTAGGGGACAACAGAAGCCACACTTTGTCTGGTTTGAAAGTACAGACTACCTGCGGATGCAGATGGAGGCTACAGCCACCAACTTTGACTGCAATCACAAGCTATTTCATTTGTTAACCAAATAGTGATGCCAAAATGCATAAAGAATGCTACCACCATCTGTCAACTGCAGCATAGCACTTCAAGAGCTTTACATTATGAAATTCTGTTTTCAAAATGATCTTTTACAAACATTATCAAAAGATAGGTTATAGATGATGTAGCATAATTAGCGTCACTGTAAAATGAATGTGTCTTGCTACGGTGTTTTTTTGACTCACAGTGGTCAGTGGTGTCGAGCGGATATACAGTAAAGTTGCAGCAGAATAAAAATTAAAAAAAATAAAAACATTTTCCTCTATACAACAATTCTGTTAATAGAGTTAGGTCTTTACAAAGCAAGAAACTTTCCCTCTCAATTTGTTTGGCACACATTTTTCCTTGCAGTGATGACTGTGCCTTCTGTGTGAGACTTTCCATAATCCCTGCCAGTTTAGCACCCACAGCTAGTCCTTGGTAAGCCTCTTTTTCATCCTCTTTTTGCCACCCATAAGCTCACTCTCAAACACAAGATGTAAGGGCGGGAGTCATGAGAACCACAGAGAAGAGTCAGAAACAAGAGGAGATACTGTGAACCAAAGTGTTTCTTCTCTGTGAGGTGAATTACTGCTCTGTGATTCCAATGCAACCACAAATCCCAGAGCCTCTCTTCACGTATCCGAGGGGATTTAACGGCAAGCTGAAACTCTGATGAGTCCTGTCTTTGGGTGCAGTGAAGGATGGACTTGGGCAGACATTTTGTTGCATGTGGTGCCGAAGCTTGGGAGGCAGTTCTTCCTGTTTCATGTAATAACCACTTCCACTGGTCCCCCTTTTTCTAGTCCATGTTGTCTGAGTCAGTTCTGCGAGTGGTGATGGGATTCTCGAAGAGTTTATCAAGAATCGGTCTGACCAGAATACGAAAAGGCTGATTAGATTGTCTACTCTCCTCTCCATCTAACAGACAAACCCCCCTCTGACTCAGAGCAGCAGCATTTGCATATTTTATTTTCTTCCATTAGCAAAAAGGGATTTATATAGATTACAGAAATACAAGTAAGCACTGTATATCGGGTGCATATTTGTCACACATCCAGGTAATGACTAGGTGGTAAAGACGTGGTGCAGGTGCGGGCCGTACGGTCAGTTGCCTTATCCAGTTTCATCCTGGGATGAAACTCAGGTTTTCACATTTACTAAGAAAAAGAAAAGGAAGCATATTAGTGAAGGAGATATATCTTCTGCAACCTAATATGGATGTATAAACTTTCATAGACCACAGAGGACACGTTATATAATGACAGGATTGTTGTTGTCAGCCCTTCAACTCAAGTTGTGTGTAAAACTGCTCTTCCAGTCTTTCAGTTAATTAGGACATCTCTTAATGAGAACCAACAGGCTGCATTCACAAACAAAGATAAGTATCTGCTTGAACTGAAGTGAAGAGGCAAAGCATCATTTAACTGACTGACCCTTCAGGTATATATTTAAACATAATGATAATAATAATAATAATAATAATACGGCAAATATAATTAAATCAAAACAAACACATTTAAAAGATTGAGATAGAAAATGAAAAGAAAGCAATCTATCCATGATTTTGATGGAGAGTGGAGTCATGTGTACATACAGTACTGCAAAAGACAAATACTACTCTCTTTCTATACAAGTCTCTAATAAGAATCACTGATCTGTTATCAGAATCCCTTTATTTGGTAGAATGTAAACAACTCACATGCTGACATACATTATATATAATTTTACATGTGATACAGGGACAGCAACACTTAACATTTTGCACATGCAAACAGGGCAACGAGGCGTACAACGGACAGTGGACTTAACATGTCACTCTACTGATACACACACAGCAATCTGAGGCATGCAGCCGGTTATAGCTGGAGGCTGGAGGTCACCCGTGCAAATAAACAAACATGTCAGACAGTGTAGATTTAAGTCTGATGTGATTAATATGCTCTGATCTTTGTGTAGTGTTGACATAATTCCTAAAGTGCCGCAGCAAAGAAAGACTTGCGCAGGCATTGTTCCTAGTGGAATATTGTGCAAACGTGGGTAATAATATCAGTGATTACAGTCAGTTTGCGCTAACAGAGCTAAATATTATATTGTGATGGGATAAACAGTGACAGTAGCAGGTGTTTGGGCCAGGAGCATCAGTGGTAGCGGGGCTATTGCTACAAATTCAAGGGGACGAATGACTGCACACAGTAGAGTAAAAAGGTGGGGTTAAGATTTAAAGATCAGATTTGGGACACTCACTGGCCAGGTTGACAATGCAGGCGATGATAATGACCGTCCCTCCTACTAGTGACACCAGAGAGAGCATCTTGGCCACACGTCCCAGACGCACAGCGCCGTCCAGGTTTCCCTGCTCGAGACTGTTCTTGGACTGAAGGAGAAAGTTGAACCATCTGTTAGCTTGGGTTTGATACAGATGCGTATTTGTTTTAAAAAAAAAGAAGAAGAAAAAACAGAAAAAAGATCCTGTTCTCACCATGATGGAGTAGACAAATCCCACAATGTTGATGGGCCAGACAGGGCAGAAGCAGGCCAGCACGGACAGGAAGAGGTAGTCTTTTACTTTGGTCCGGTCCAAGGGCGGGTTGGTGGCGATGCTGGAGTGGCGAGAAATTGACGGCCTTGGCGAGAAGGCGGTGTAGCCGATAGAGCTCGCCCTGCTCCCCTTCCTGCTCTTGCTGTGATGGGGGTAAGAGATGGAGTGTTGTCTTCTGGGAGGAGAGCAGATGACTGGAGAGGTGCTCTCTGTGGACGTTGGGTGGATCCCATTGCCTACACATGAGGGACGGAAAGGATGGGCAAATGTTCAAACACACGAGGAGGTAAATGTGTGTGCGCTCTACCAGGAGCTCTCACGTGCACTGGAACTTGACTTTCCCTATAGAGCTGACTAAGCAGCTGTATTTTTCCCTCCCCCCCTCCTCCTCCTCCAACCACCCGCTGCCCTAATATGAGGTCAAACTCAGTCACTTACTGTTCTTCAGCTTCTCGTTGATGACTATGACTAGCTCGCCTTTGGATTTGCTGCGAGGCTGCGTGCTGACCGGGCTGCTGCTGCTGCTGCTGTGGATGAGTGGTTCATCTCCAACTGGTGGGCATGGCACAGAGATGGGGGCTTGGCTCGACAGAGAGTCCTCCTGGTCCAGCAGCGATGGTTGTTCCTTCCCTGGCCGAATGGCAGGAGCTGGCATGATGTTCACAGCCATGCTGGCAGCAGAAATGGAAGCCTCTAGTTGTAGTACAGTGCTGTGTATGTTGCCTGTCTGCAGTTCACCTGGGAGCCAGAAAATGATTTTAAGCATATTTGTAAACAGAAGCTGCTCCCTCCCATCTGCTTAGGGAATGTACAAAAATTGTGGTGGGAAAGAGGGTTTGAAAGGGGAGTTTGTTAAACTTATTTTACTGTGAAAAGCATGCTCTAAAATGTTTGGGATTGCTGTGTTTTCTCACCACTGAAACAAATCAAATTTATAAAGATCAAATATTTATAATGGTAAGATGAATTTTGTATGCAACACAGGGTGAAAGGTTAAAAGGTGTGTTTAGCCATATCAGGGATTTCCTCATCAAAATCAACTAGGAACATTATTAGTGATTAACTTTCTATTTCTACAGAGCACGTTATTTATACATATAGCTACAGTAGCTCCTACCTTCACTATATTCTGCTTAACAGAAAACAGATCTACAGTTAAGTTAAATATGTCTGAAATTTCTCACAAAATAAAGAATGGCTTAAATGTTCGGTGAACAGGACACATCATTTTGTAAGTTTTCCATAATTATGGCAATATGAAAATTACTTCTCACTTTAATAACTTTCATACAGTCCCTTAATAGCCTACATTCTGCTTAAGCCGATTTAGAGTTTGGATCCAGGCTCAATATCACGACAAACCTTTGTAATCCACTGACTTAAAATAACATTTATTTTGATCACTCCTTAAGTCATGCTGAATTGTAAATAAATAGACTCGAGGTAAACCGATACAATACACGCATGTTCCACGGTAAATCACGCCTTATATTAAAATAGCAGATCAGCTCTATCAGGTCACAATGACACGGGGAGTACAAAGGCATGGCAGATGGAGGCAGGTTCCTTAGAAACGATAGTAGCAGCGATGGTCTCTGTGCCGGTGTGTACATATTATTTCATCATGTGTACACAAGCGATAACGGACATATGGTAACCGGTTGTTGGGCACAGAACAAAAAGTGAAAAAGGACAGTGCAGAAAAGGACGAGGACAAAGGGGAAATACTCGAATGGACGAGTGAAGGAGGAGGGGGCATTAATTAGCCTGCTGCTGCTAAATTGCAATGATAAGCAGAAAACGTGTAGCTTGCATTGGACTCTTGCTTTGCAGTTTATTTTGCATTTAACACCAATTCACAGGAGGAATAATAATTTTTTTTAAAAAAAAGGTGGCTTTGAAGATAAATCAAACTGACCTTTTCTATCCAGCGCTTGTCTCAACACAGCCGGAGCGTGCCTGGCTTTGGCATCGTTATTCTCAGGTGCAGAAAAGAAATCCCCTCCAAAATAATCAGACGTGACCGAACATCTCTATAGCCACGATGTATGCCTACGTGCAAACGAGCGATATTTGTGGATAATCGGACAATATCTTTTATTGTATGTGAAAGCTGGAGAAGCGGTGGTGTTCCAGCATCGCAGTGTGCAATGGGGAGTCTCCTGGCTGGCTGGGTGGATCACAGAGGAGGGGGGGTGTGTGAAATGAAAAGTGAAATCAAGCAGACTACGTGCTGTGGGAGAAGGGGGGAGAGAGAAGAGAGGCTGGATTATAGCATCCTTCTCTGCTCACCCAAAAAACGGCTTCACACTGAATGATGCTACATCATATCAGTCGGTGATAAAAAACGTGTCCTCGTGTCACCGCCTCGCAGAGGACAAGCATTCAAAAAATTAGCCCAATTAGGTTTTAAAACCAGAGATTGGCGACAACTCCCACCCAGAGATGGTGATTGATCTGCGAGGCGATTGCATGGGTCATATGTGAAAGAGACCATCAGATGTATTTATGATCATGAAAATAAACACAAACATTCAATGACACATTTATTTAAAAGCAGGGGTGCGCCATCAGCTGGTACACAGTAGTAACTACAAAAACATCATAAAACAAAGCATAAATGACAAATAAAAGCTTCGGAGATAGAAATACATTAGACGTGGTACGATAAAAAATTTAAAAGACAAAAAAAAAAAATATATATATCACTTTCCCATGGCACTCAGGATGTTTGCCTGTGTAAAAAAAAGAAATAAGTATTAGCACTTAGAAAAAGCAAGACCATCTTTAAAAGCCGCATAATGTACAAATACTGGCAAACATGAAAAAAGACTATTAGCCAATGTGCTTGGTTTGTTATTCAAACTCAAACACCATTTATTTTTGATAACATAACTTACAGTTCAGATATCCACACTTATTTAACAAGAGGAGCCAGTAAGGGGCAGATGATTGTGCCTTTACCAAAAATCCAATAACCTGGAAAAAACTTGTACAGAGCAAGTTCTTTGTGGAATAATATACCAAGTAACATTCGTTTTATCACAGGAAAGATACATTTTAAAAAGAAAGTTAAATCTTACCCTAATTTATCATGAGTTTTTTTTTTTTTTTTTAATCTTATTTGTTTGGTTTAATTTGATTTTTTTCTTTGTATATGTGAGCTACCTTAATATTAGTCATGTAATATATAATTTTGTTTACAAGATATTTTAATTTTAATTCTTTGGAATCTTTTATTTAGTTCTGTAAGCAGATATTGTATTTATTTTCCTTTCTTGATTTCTTTTTTGCGTATGTCATGAAATGTTTTAATATTGTCTGATTAAATGTTTCGGACCCCAGGAAGACTAGCTGGTTGTCTAGGCGTCAGCTAACGGGAATCCTTATAATAAATACCAATACAAAATACAAATCCCCAATTTATTAGAGTAGAGCCATCCTAGCGGCTTTGGAGCTTTAAAGGTCAATGCTAACATACTCACAATGCAGTGGTGGATCTAGAACATTTAAATGAGCCTGGGTCTGTCTGAGGTTTCTGCCCAAAAGGAAGTTTTTCCTCGCCACTGTTGCACCAAATGCTTGCTCTTCGGGGAATTGTTGGGTCACTGTAAATTATAGAGTGTGGTCTAGACCTACTCTATCTGTAAAGTGTCTTGAAAAGAGTGAACTCTTGTTCCGATTTGATACCATAAATAAAATTTAGCTGAAATTGAATTAAATGGCTTGATCATATTTACTGATACAGACATATAGAACAGAATGCGTCTTATTTTATCAGTAATTATCAAACAAATGCTATGATAGAGAAACTGTAAAACCACACACACACAGCGCTACTGTACTGCAGTTTATATGGAAGGAGAATATTTAAGCAAACCATATGGTCCAGGGGTAACTGCAGGCCTCTTCCTCCCTGTCATCTTCATCTGCCTCCTCCTGATCACTCTGCCTCTGTCCCCCTCTCTGAATCTGCAGCCTCCTCTTCATCCCACAGTCAATTCTTCCTTTCCCTTATTTCTGCATCTCCTTCTGTTGTCTTCTCCTGCTCTGACCCACCTGGTCTCTCAGTTTACTGCCTTCTTCTTCTTCATTTCCCTCCTCTTCCTCCTGTGCACTACTCAATTGTCTTGGCTAGCAACGTAGCTAAGTATTTGAGGGGCAGCGGGCTAAGATTACATCTACAATTATTTATTAATTAATTAATTAATATAAATTGTTTGTTTCAATGTTTTAAGAAGCGTGTGGACATAGTGGCAGTTTGTTTTTACAAGCACAGTTTTTTTGAACACCAAAGTTAGGGAGGCAGCTGGGGGGGGGCAAAGCCCTACAGTGGGGTGTCAGCTGCCCCCCTGTAGATCCACCCCTGTCACAATGACAGTGCTAACATGCAGGTGTTTAGCAGTTTAGTATGCTAAAATTTGCTACTTACATAAAACATTAAGTAGCCTACAGCTGAGGCTGATGGGACTGCCATCACATTTGCAGTATTTAGTCATAAACCACATCATTTTAGACCTGATGATGTTGCTAGATGAAAGCTCAACCAATGTTCATGACAAACTATCCAATAATGTGTGTTTTTTTTTTTAACATTTCACTTAAAACCACAAATGTCAACCTAGTAGAGTCACTTGTGAAAAAGTCAGGATCACCAAAATTAGTATAATTCATCCATATTTTCATGGAAATCCATCTAATAATAGTTGTTTACATATTCTACTGAAGACTTGGCTTACCTTCACGAAGGAGGAAAATCTCTTTCCTGTCATACCCTCAACTTTTACCACATCTTCCAACTGCAAAATACAAACCATACATAAAGTCAACACAAGTAAATAAAGTCAGAAAAACGCTAAAGATGAGGTATTGTTGTAGAGAGTTGTGTGATAAAAGATCTGAGCTCGACATTTTCTCCACTAACATTTATGAAGTGACCATGGATCTCCCTCCAGCCCAGGATGAGCTTTGCCTTCTTGTCGCCGATCTGCTGCAGACCCTTCAGCTCTTTGAGTGAGCCGGTATTCAGAATGTGCAGGATTTTCTGTCGGGAGTGCTCCAGCACAGATGTGTCCAGTTGGGACTCCCAGCTGTTCTCTTTACCATCTGGAGGCTGAAAAGACAAATGCAGTATTAACTTATTAAAACAAAAAACTATATTTTACATAATTATGGAAAATAGTACATGACTTTTTTTTCTTAACCGACATTGGTGTGAAAAGGAGGTTCATTTTGACCTAATAAATCTAAGATTGTGCAGTGTCTGTCAAGACAAAAACTAATTGAACCTAATGCACTACGTCTGCTTGATTCTGATGCTTGCAATTCTGCAGATGTGTCAAGCTAAGCGCAGCATAGTCAAAGCTTGGATGCTGACCTCAACCTCGTCTGAAATCTTCCTCTCCTTCTTAACGCAGACGGACTGTTTTTTGACGACGGCAAGCTGCTGAAGAGGCTGGAACACTGATAGGAATGAAACCACATAGAGTAATGCTTAATTCATTTAATGGTACACATTAGAACCCTATCTGTTAACAATGAAAATACTCACTGGAGGGGGGGGGGGGACCCACAATTTCAACAAATTATACATTAAAAGAGTAAGTAGCTCACATTTTGTTTGGGTTTTAGTGCTGATTTAAAGCTAAAAAGTGAGATAGATACCAATGTATCCACCTCACTCCCCAAGCTGCTGAGGGGTGTAAAAAAAACTTTCCTCCTCATCGTCATTGGATACATTTGGCTCCTATATTGTAGACTGAGCTCTTGTATCAAATTGCAGCTCATCAATAACTCCAGTGATTCAACATGATATAATTAGTGAGCGACTACTCTTTAGGGAAACATGAACAGCAGAAGATTACACGATAGGAATAATTTCCAAGGTCATTTTTTTCCTTAAGCACTTCCTCATTCAAGGACAATTTAAAAAGACAGTTCCCATGAGATGGAACTCATTTCTATTTGACTCAGCTAAATTCATACAACTTGAATTCAAATGTGAATAGATAAGTTACATCTATGAACTCATCTGTCATTTCTAACAGACCTTGTAGGGGCTGGACCACGGCCTGCTGCTTTTTGGCGTTTGTGGCAGTTGACTGTTTTCTTTGCAGAGGAGCACTGTTGTTGGTGAAGGCAGGCTCCTGTTTGGCACTGGATTTTTCTCCAGCCAACCGACTGAACAGCATGGCCTTGCTCTCAAACTCCCGCTGCTTCTCCTTGAGCTCCTGTGAAAACAAAGAGAGTGGCATGGTTGGCTATCAAATATCCACTAAGAAGAGTTGATCGATCAGTTTAAAGATCTGACCGCTGTCAGCATCTGGCATATCACATACAGACAGAAGAGACAAAAGTTGGTCCAGGTGCATATATAAATTACTAAAAATCTAATATTATGCAGGGCTACATGACACCCAGGGGGATGAACTCAAGTTTTGATGTAGGTGTGTGTTTTCACCTGGATCTCCTTGCGAGACTGGGCCACACTCAGCATGCTGAGCTTATCTTTGTCCTGGCAGTTCATCATCAGCTTCTCCAGAGCTACTAGTCTGTCCATCACTGACGGTTCTGACGGACTGAAAGAGACACAAACAAACAAATCAAGAAAGAGGAAAAGTAGGTTAGACAACAAAGGGGGCAGTATGGTTGGGGACTTGGAATGCACTCGGAAGCCAAAAAGGTTGACAAATACACAGCGCAGAGATTCATATAGCACAGACTGATTCATACACCTGATAACAGATGGAAACAAAGCAGTGCATCTTTCCCAAAGAGATCCCAGTAGACACAGCAGCTGTAGCCAATGGGAGCAATGCAGGGAGAGTTGCATTCAGCACAAGCTATAAAATCATGGCCCACTGATTTGAGGCTACGGCTTGTTTAAAGTGCAGTTGTGTGGGTCGGATTTAATGTTGTAGCTTTCAGCAGATGCATTTTCTTCACAGTCAACCAACACAATTCCTAAGTCTGATTAGCCAAACAAATAACATGTCTGTGTGTGTGTGTGAGATCTTTAACCTGTAAAAATGTGCAGAAGGTGAGGAACCATCCTGTTCAGTTTTCCTGTCGTCTTTATGCCTCTTCTTCTGTGGCTCAGCGCCAGACCCCCCTGCCTTGTGGTCTTCTTTGGCCCGCTTCACTGGAGATGAAGGCAGAAGGGAAATTAACGGTTTAGTATTCAGTGCCCTCGAGCAGCACTGTTCGTGTGGTTCTCTAAAGCAATTCAGATGAAGGGTGCACAGCATCAGTCAAGGCTGCACTGCAGTGAAGAACAGCATCAGGAATGTATTTAAGACAATGCTATAGGAAAGAAAATAGCCCACTTCAGAGGTGTTTGAAACAGAAATTCTGACATCCATCACACCCAGAGACCTCCGGCTGTTGACTTTGGGATGTGACACAGGTGCCCCCTATTGGCCTTGGATTACACTCTCTTCCTTTTCTTGGCCTGTTACATTTCTTTCTATACTTGGAAGAAAGTGAGTGCAATTCTCTTTAAGTTTTACTCACCTGGCAGCACAGCCACAGTTTCACAGGTGAAGGGCTTGTTCACAATGAGTTTGGATTTGGAGGCAAAGTTGAGCGCATTAAACGTATCAAAATAGTATTTGTACTCGGGTGCAATATTGGTGATCATGACGGAGTGCGCCGAGCCGCCCAGAGAGTCCTGTAGCAGCCGTGTCAGTTTACTGTCTCTGTACGGCACACGGACGGCAGTGCCAGAGTTAAGAGAGTCCACGACCTTGCTGAGAGTGAAGAGAGACAGGTTGATGGCGCCGCTCTCCTTCAGACGGATGCCCTGGTTGCCAGTGCGACGGTTGTCCTCAGACCCAGCCAGGTCGATCAAGTACAGCTTTCCTGTTTGTTGTCTGTGGGGCAGGGCGCGCTGAGTCCGTACAACCTAGAGCATTGAAAAGATTAAGATTTGACACAGGGCCACGACACAGAGGTCAGACATGGTAGAAACACAGGGGAGGGGAGGGAGGACAAGAGGGAAATGCAAGGTTAAATTAGGTAAAGTTAGGCAGCAAAAGAGGCTTTTGATAAATGTGACACAGTATGTATTCAGCAATACAACATAGGAAGTAAGAATGCAGAAAAAGGGCAAAGTTAGTGAACGGAAACCAGGTTGTTTCTTTCCCGGAATAGTCCCAAAAGGCCCAGAGGTTGCTAGTGGGAGTGTTGCAGGAGAGAATTGATTTCAGCACCAGCTACCAAATCCTGACCTACTGCTCAGAGGCCACGACCTGTTTAAGATGCTTTTTGACTAGCTACTGGATAACCATACATATCAGTCCAAAGGAAACAAACAAAGCGACTCTCAAAGATAATTATAAATGAACAAATAGTCTTTTCTCAGTGTTGATCCGATTATATATCAAACCTTGATGAGGAGGACAGCATGGCTGCGGCTGGAGCGCTGGTTTAGTTTGGTAGAAGCTGTAGTACGATTAAGGCTGGCAGGGACGAAGTGTTTGTCAAAATCTGAGAAGGAGGAGATGGTTGTGAGTGTGAGGCCAGGGATCAAGATGTTCTTGTCTTTGTCCTCTCTGATTGGCAAATCCTGGGAGCTTGGTGATAGAAGATCTAGCACCTGAAAAAGAAAGATAGGTTGTACATTGTCAAACAAAAAAATAGCACTGGACTAAATAACCACTGATGATTTAAAAGCAGAAAAGAAACTGTTACAAGCAGACAATTAGACAAGCAATAAGGTCGATAGAAAAGGTATTACAGCTTTTTGAAGGTGAAGAGAAGTTTAGGGGTATGGAAGGGGAGCACAGTTATGAGAGCGGTTCGAATTAAATCGAGGAGTTGCCGTTTCTTAAAACGGAGCGATATGGTTTAAGGCATGGGGGGTTGGGTGGTTTCTGGTTCTGCGTACGTAATTTACATGAGTTGAGTATGGCTCTCATTTAAAAAAAACTTTAATTATTCGATAGAGGAAGTGCGTTTGGTAAGAACTGAGCACGAGACTGGAAAACAAGACGTAGTATTGAAGTATTCCTTTAACAACGAACAGAGCATGAAACTACAGGGTCACACTATACTGCCAACCATGTATACCTTCTCATTGTAGATTTCCAAATAAGACATGCCAATGCTGTAGTCCCATCCCTCATCCTCATCCTTAGCTTTGACCAGCTTGAAGACCTCGCTAACAGCTCGAGGGATCACCCCTGGCTGATCTGAACTGCCCATCATGGTGTGGGTCTTACCTATGAAAGAGGATGTGGTGAGTTAGCACACAAACAGGAAAAATCCGTATACAAAAAAGGAGTTTATTTTAAGAACAAATTGTCTCAATATAAGACTCCACAAAGAGTATTTAACAAAACATCTTAATTCAAAGGATTTTGACTGGTACATTATTATATTGCTATTAAATATAATATTACATATAATTAAAAGTATTCATACATACACTATATTTATTTACAACATCTGGCCATCTAAAATCCCACTATTAATATCACATACATGTATACTATTAAGAGAAATATCTATTAAAAATTGGAGCCTGAATGTGCCTTGATTGCCATCTTTAATATGCAACCAAAGTAAACAATGTACTAGTTAAAAAATGCAATATTGCTGTAACAAACCAGCTCCTGTCGGTCCATAGGCAAAGACACTGGCATTTTGTCCAGTCAGTATGTGTGGTAGAATGGGCTTCACTGATGAAACGAAAACTTCTTGCTGTGTCGTTTGCTCACCATGAAAAGCGTCAAAACTGTTGGACAATATAGATATAGATGTTAACAGTAGAATAATTTAGAAATTATAACAGCTGAGTGCTAAGAGGCTGAGGACACTGACTGGTATTTGACTGTTTCTGTAGCATTTCTCCAGTTAATTATTTCCAGGTTCTGGGAGTCCAGGCCTCTTACACACGGTCCCTCGTCTTTCTCATCTTGATTGTCCATATAGGGTCGCAGACGAACCGCTACCCGAACTCTGGACGTCTTCTTGTTTGCTCCATCTGGTACCGCCACACGCTGAGCCATGTTGTTGGAACTCCTCAAAACAGAAGGCCTAACGTTAGATAATAACATAAGCCAAATAATGTTCGAATTCACGCTGTGTTTAACGTTATCTTTAAAAAATGGCATCTTGATAAAGCAGAGTATTAACAATTGTGCTAACCGGTAGATTTAAATTAAATTGAGACTCCCCTCAAACAAAGCATTGCAAGAATAAGATAAGTTTTACCTTACTTACGATAACGTTAGCTCCATTCGGCTAATAACAAGCTATGGTTAGCAACCGTTAGGCCACGTTAAAGGTAAGTTACTCGCCTAGCTACGGTTAGTTACTGCTTTACCGAGTGTATTACTGATGTTTCGTTAGTGCTTACCGATATTATTTGCTGACTCCTTGTTCAAAACTTTTGTTATGCTGCAAGTTTCACTTTTACCAACATTGCGGACGCTGTCTTTTAACAATGGCGATCGAGACCTCAAAGCATAACCGAACACTTTTCAAATGAGGAGCGCTGCAACCGGAAACGACCATTAACCAATCAGAACTCGCTCACACACTGGCGCCTATTTAACGTCCAACGTCCTTAAATAAGGTTAACTCGTGCATCAAATATAGTAGTCAACATTATGGTATATAACCATATATGCATCTTTTAAAATAAGGCATTAACGTGAATAGTGAAGCAAAATAAGTTTAATCAATTTCGGCCGACATGCATTCAGCCCTTTATGCGATTGCGCGCTGCGCAGGAAGTCGTGCTTAAAGTAGATCTCTACTACACACACACCTACTGCTCTCGGTTGTTCGCTCCGTCCATGCACTATCCATATGATGTTGAATCAGCGGGAATGCGCAGAACCAAGCAGATCGTCACACAGTTCCTCTAGTCCAAAATGGCGCTATGTTTACGTCTCTGTATAATCGTGTATTATCTCTAGCAAGTCTCATGGAGAGCTTTGGTGATTTAATATACTGGGAAAGATAATTGGACCTAACATTTAGCTGCAGCGGTGATCTACGACAAACCGGACATTCGGTAATGACAATTTAAGGCACGTATCTTATCTAATTGTTATTTGCTGTCCAGAAATAGCTCACGGTTAGGCCTGAAGTTAGCCAATAAAGACAAGATTACGTTTCATGTGTTGCTTTGTTGACTGCTTGCCATTCAGCAAAGTTAACAGCTATCGTTAGGCTACAAGTTAAACGTTATAGGCATGATACTACTCTTGGCTAGTTCTCAAATAAATTCTTACTTCACATACCTATAGTTACTTTCGGTTGTACTAAAATACTTTTTCATAATTCATGCTTCTGTTTAGCAGATCTGTGGCTATAAAGTTCACCAGCAGCAGCAGGAACTGGAAGGATGCAGGCTGAGGCCACAGACTCTTCACTGAGAGAGGGCATAGAGGCTCTGGGTGTGAAGGACACAGAAAGACCTGCAGCAGGCAAACAGGAACAGGGCAACACAGAGCAACAGGACACGGAGATGACAGCTGCCACAGATGAAGATACAACAACCAAGGATGTAAAGGGTAACTCTATTAAGAAACACAAATAACGAATAAAGAAAGAGGGACCTTTAGTATCTGCAGCTAAACATAAAGTACACATAGGCAAGAAGTTTTACCACTAAGGAAAAAGTCTTTATTCAGAGTCTTAAAAGTGCCCAATCCAGATGTGTGTTCAAAAGGTGTTTAATAGCAATTGTTGTGACCTTTGTATTCCTCCTCAAATAGCTTTGAATTATTTTCCCAAGTTGTTTTAGAGTTTTACTCAGTGCTTATGTAATATATGTACTGTATCATAGTATAATTTATCTGCAGTAATCTACATAAAATGTAATAATTAAGTTGTCATTCTGCTTTTGTTCTATGCATTTTGCTGCCTTCTCAGATGGAGACACATATGCAGTGGAAGAAGAAGCACACAAGGACGAACCTCAGGCTGACACAGGGGTGGATGGTGAAGAGGGAAAGCAGGCTGCAGGAGTGGACGGTGAATGGGAGCTTGCGTACAGTGACGAGGAAATGGAGGACCCCAAAAACTGGATGCCCCCTCCTGCTGAGATCAAAAGACTCTATGAGCTCCTCTCTAAAGGGGAGATGCTGGAATTGAACTTTGTGCCTCTTCCTAGGAGGCCCCCTACACCTGAACGCACCCCGTCACCTGAAAGAGATGACGAGGAAGAGGCAGCAAAGGAAAGAGAGAGGGACGAGAGAGAACGCAGGTCAGTATACCTATTTCTCAATGTTTAATTTCTATGGATTTTTGGTTGGTGTACAGGTAATGTAAAGGCTAATTACTTTTTTTCCCAGGCCTCCAACTCCAACTGAGTTTGACTTTGATGAAGAGCAAACACAAGCCACTCCGAAAAATGCCTTCGTGAACAGACGCAGAACACCAGGTAACAACAACTGAGATTTGATTTTTAAAACCTTGATTAGCATAAGCTACATTAATGAGCAGTGGTGGATGAAGTATTCAGATCCTTTACTTAAGTAAAAGTACTAATACCACAATGTAAAAATACTCTGTTACAAGTAAAAGTCCTGCATTGAAAATGTTACTTGAGTAAAAGTATGTAAGTATCATCAGGAAAATAACCCTAACCCTAAAGTATTAGAAGTAAAAGTACACAATGCAGAAAAATCCCCACATTTTAGAAACTGGAAATGATCAAAACAGTTCTGTCAATCAACTAAGTGTTTAATTGGCTAATCATTTCAGCTGTACTGTAGGCCTGCATATTGTTGGGTAGTTTAATTTATAATAAAACATTGTATTTTATACACGTTTTGTGTGCATGAAAAGAAGACTCAAGTAAAGTACAAGTACCTCAAATTTGTGCTTAGGTACAGTACTTGAGTAAATGTACTTAGTTACATTCCACCACTGTGTTTTGTCTTCTCTTAGCTCTTCATCATTAGGTTTCATTTTATTCTAGAAGCTCAGTAGAAGTGGTGGTTTTAGGGAAATCCGGTTGACGTTTTTTTTCCTTCTCTCCCAGGATCTTCAGCCCGCTCTTCTGTGAAAAGGGAAGCTCGGCTGGACAAAGTACTGTCAGACATGAAGCGCCACCGCAAAATTGAGGAGCACATCATGCGCACGGGTCGAGATCTCTTCAAGAGCGAAAAGAAGCTGGAGGAGGCTTTGTCTCCAAACAGCCAGAAGGAGCGGGAGAAGGAGAGGGAACGAGACAGTAACCCCAACACTATCTTCTCCCCGAGACAGAGGAGATACTAAGTATTAAGAGATGAAGACTTGACCACAGGCAAATAAGGCCAAGAGCTTTCTGAGGATTTCTCAAAACTTGAATTTTTTAATGTAACCGAGTTTTGTATGTTTTCTATGTGTGTTTTGTATGTTGGCAATAAACATTTTAACCATGGGAAATGTTAACTGTTGTAATCAGTGTGCAGTAAGGGTAGGTGATATGGCCAAAAATCCCTCTTAACGGCATATGTTCATGATAGCAGTATATAGTGATATTACAGAAATGCATGGATTTTGGCACCCTCTAGAGTACGTGTCAAACTCAAGGCCCGCGGGCCAAACCCGGCCCCTGGCAGGTTTTGATCCGGCACGCATATCAATTTAGGTTCACGATAAATGTTGGCCTGCCTAGTTGTGCAGTAAAACAAAAAGACAGGAAACTGTTTTTTCAAACGGCAACTACACCACACTTAAGGCAGAATTTGGTAGATTTGCCGACTTTGAGACTCCCACAAATTCCCACAGAAGCAGAGTTTCCTAAATTAAAGCTAGGAAACAGGTTGCTTTGAGTCGACTTTTAAAATGTAATCTTCGTTTTGCTTGATTTGCTAAATTCAAAGATTTCTAAGGAACTATTTGCTGCCTTTTTTTAGGACTTTATGTCAACCAAACTAAGTGAGAAGACTATATGAGACATGGAATAATACAGTCAAAGATATTTGACTTTTTCAAAATAAAAGCATGAAAATAAACTCTACATGTCTGGCCCTTGATGCAATTCTCCTTTTCCAGTGTGGCCCTTAGTGAAGTTGAGTTTGACACCCCTGCTCTAGAGGCTCACTATGGTCTATTATAGTCTATGCTTTTACTTGAGCAATGTCCAGATTTCAAAAATGTCATTTGATAAATTATGCAACAGAGTCGAGGCAGGCTCAGGACAGAGAAGTTTATTTTAACTAAGTTGGAGTAACAATACAGCCTTTACATAAGGCTCAGAAGCATATAGTATAATATGTATGCATAAATATGCATTCAAAACCACAAACCAAATAAATAAATAAATACTTATAAATAACAAGCATTTTGTGGAATATACAGTACATCAGTTGAAATGTTTTAGTATTGTCAAGAAGCAGTACCTTAAGTTCATGAAACGGGAATGGATGTTCTGTGTTCAACATGCCCACAGTTGTCCAGATGTTTTGGCACATGTTGCCCTGTCTTGATGGTTTTGGAGCATTTTCTATTTTTTCTTTACCCATTTCTAGGACAGTGAAGCTGCTTTAAACAAACATAAAATGATAAAAACTAGCCAGTTTGTTCATAGAAGGTTCATAGAACCAGTGGCTCAAATAAACGGCTAATTGATTGAAGCAATTTATACAATGTATAAGGTTTAAAACAATTCATAGACTAAATAATGGTTAAAAAAAAAAAAATGAAGTGAGCAACATCAAAATAAGTTGCCGTGGACAAATGCGCTGCAGGTCTATCACAAGAGAATGCTTCCCTACGAGATTATTTTTCGCTTTTGTTTCCCTTCAAACTGCAACATTGCAAGTCCCCTGACAAAGCTATAAATACTCAAATCTTATGTATCCTTAATGAAATATTCCAACCAATCAAATGGATATTTCATGATTTATATCAGCATCAAACTTAAACACTCATTTTAAAGTGACTGCTACTGTGCATCACTTCCTTGTATGCAAAAAAAAAAACACTTTGTGATACCAGTAAATGGAATGAAGTCATATCTACACTGAAACAAGAAGCACTGTCGTAACGTTTGAGGGAAGTTTGCGTACACTAAGCCGTACAACAGTGTTTTAATGCTGAAATGTCAAAAAAACGTGAGACACACACACAAAATAATTAAAAACCAACATCGACCTAATACTGACATGGAAAAAGGGACAATTTTACATCGGCTATGTACACCCGTCACATTTTTTCTGTCTGAGAAAGCCTCTTCCTTCTCCGAGGATACAAAAAATTAATAAAAACCTAAAGAAACGGCAAAGAATGGGGAAAAGGGATAAGGCAGCAGAATACAGTCGAGATTATCTCCTTTCTAAAGATGAGTCAGTCTGCAGGTTGGTTACATTTTCTTAGAGTGACAGTGACTACATAGAGGATACAGATATTAAATACTAACAAGTCAAAATACTGCTTAGCTGACATTTTTTCTTCATTACTAAACTGAATTAGGCCTTTCATCTACAGCAAATGTACTAACATACAATATAATACATTCCTATTTTCCTGCTCTTCCTATACCATGAGGCAGAGAGGACTGAATTTGATCTACATGAGGGAAATAACCACCTATGCTTGCTATACATCCAGGCAAATTCCTCTCAGGTCAGTGCATGTTACTTCATGTTATCTGTCACAGTGCCTGATGACATCTTCAAATACTGAGTGCACTAACACTCAACTTGTTTCCTACAAATTGAGAAGCTGAAGTGCTTGAAGGCCAGCAACCAAATCGTTTAGCTGTCAAGAGTTTGACTGCTGGCCACAAACACTTCAGCACTATTTGAGGCCATCATCTGTAGCTTTCTTCATATTGCTACTTGTTTCAAGTCTCACTTATCCCTCACAGCTTTCTTTCCTTTACATACTCATTGGTACATTCGCCTTCCTTCCCTCCCCACCCTCCCCGCCACTCATCTCAGTGAGTGGCCAGCTCGGGCTCCGAGGAGCATGCGCTGTAGCCGTTGGCAGGCTGGGGCAGTGCGTTGCCATCCATCTGCTTCTCCTTAGCTGCGTCTGTTGTCGCACGTGGTCTCTGAGAGCGGGTGGAGCCCGTGAATAGTCGCAGGGCGCCCCGGCAAATTAGGGAGAACCAATAGAGCTGGGGCGCCATGAGCAGAGCAGCACCGAGGTTACAGTGCCAGGGCACCGACAGGGGAACCATGTGGAAGGGAATGGACGCGTACCTAGATCCAAAGACAAAGGATTGTAAACACGCATTCTAAGTCTTCTATCCAGAAGATAGAGCTCATGTGGTTGTGCAAGTTACCGACCCAAGCTCAGCGAGACAGCAGGACATGAGAAAAAACAGAGATGAAAGACAGACATACCTTCCATAGGCGTAGTAGAGGTAAGGGAAGAGGAGGACTCGACAGATGAAAAAAGTGATCAGCATAAGAGCCCCATTCACCTTGTGCAGGAGAGTGTGTTGCTGTTTGTACTGAGAGCAGAACAAAAGAGGGAGAGGACGGGAGAGAGAGAGAAAGAAAAGCAAGCAGTAGTTTGGTGAAAACTGACGGTGTTAATCTCATTTGCAACTGTTTTGTTGTTAATACCAACATTGTTACATTTGTTAATAGGGAATACTATCTGCGTGGACTGAACATGTGGCAGTGGAGAGCACGGTATGCCATGCAGCTGGTTGAACACTGATTGAATTCTACAGGAGGCAGTAGGACAGTGTGTGTGTCAGTGAAGCAGTTTTTACATTCTCATTTCTTTAGAGCAGATGACTTAACCTTTATGTTGAACAGTCAACCTGCTTCAGTGAGATAACACAGAGGACAAGATTACAAACATTTCTCTAAAAGAGAGCCCATTCACGAGTCTCATATCCCAGAATTTCATGGCATCCCATCAATAAATACTCCATTGTTTTTTTATTCTATAGGTATAAGAGGGTGGTAGCTTTTAGCCAGCTGTTTATCAAACAGCCACATGCACTGTTGTAAAAGACGGGAGGGGTGTCGAGTGATAGAGGGTAGAAGGACAAGCTGATACTGTATCTTCTAAATATCCAGTCTAAATACTAGGGGCTACATTCAGAGGGCTAACAGCTGTGGGAGCCTCAGATGGGGGACAAGCAGAGAGCAATGGAGGGAAAACCTTCACCCAGACACTGAAACATTGTACACACATCCACATCAAACCTAAAACAATTACAGGGGGGTGCAGCTCCTACAACCTGTATTCAAACAAATTGTGTTACCAATTAATGGCCGATGTCTGACAGTGCTGTTCATGTAAGTCACATGCAACAGGAGCCGATGGGCATGAGCAAGCTGCATGCAGGGAATGACCGGAAATATATTCTCCATTGAATGAAAAGGGTGGGAAAAAAGAAATGGAGAGCGCAAAGAACTTCAGTGTGACACATGCAACAACGCACCCAAATCTTCTTTGAGGCTAAACCAAGACTCTTACCTGGATGAGTATTTTTCCTAAGCAGACAGATGGAGTGCTGAGCTCAGCCATAAACATTATACCCTGGAAATAATCTCCCTTTCCTTGTCGCCAAAACTGGAGAGAGAGAGAAAAAGAGGTGTTATTTGTCGATGGCTTTTTAATGTCTCTACAAGCAGTCTGAACTTATAGTGAACTTTGCATAGCTTGTTTCATAGATGTATATGGGATCAAGTAATAACTTATTGTTAAAAGCTGGTTAATTATTCTCTATTAAAAAGGTGCTCTACGCGATGTCACGCATATTTTAGGCTACAACATTTTGTCACATACAGCAAACATCTCCTCACTATCTGCTAGCTGCCTGTCCCCTGAACACACTGTAAAAAAAACACGGTCTCTGTAGACAGCCCAGGCTCCACAAACAGCAACAAAAACAAACTGGCCAACCTGCCCCACAAAAGATACACAAACAGTGTTCCAGCGTTCCAGCCAATAACCGACAAGAAGGAGTTGGGGGTGGGGGTTAGTGCGCGGAAGGGAGGGGACGGGATGAGGAGGAGGGAGGGGCGAGCTAGTCTCGTTTTGTTTGAAAATACTTCGAACATCAACAAGAAGTGCCTTCACCCCACATCACTTAGAGCACCTTTAAGTGTACATGAGATTATATCACCCTTCTAATACATGTGTTTACATGCACCGCTGTGGTGGCTATGGATAAATACCTATGCAATTTAGAGCTGAAACAATTAGACAATCAACAAAAGCATGGGCACTTATTTTGATAACTGATTAGTTGTTTCAGTTTTTTAAGCAAATAAATTACAGATTCAGTGGTTTTATCTTCTCAAATGTGGATTTTTTTTGTTGCTTTTCCTTGTTTTAACAGTATAATAAACGGAATATCTAATTGATAGAGAAAAATGGCAGATTAATAGATAATAAAAGTAGTCGTTAGATGCAGGCCTAACTAATAATACAATTATTTTGGAAAAGGTAGTCACAAGTACCTTAGAGCAGGGAATGCATACAGATTATTCACTGCTAGACTTCTCACTTGCCTCACTCAAATCTCAGCCCAAAATAAAGAGTAAAGTGTGACAGTTACCACAGAGACGGGGAAGCAGACGGTGACCATGACAACGTGGTGCAGCACCATGAGGAACTCGCGACGCAAGTAGCTGGTCAGAGCTGTGCTCATATGCTGGGGGGCTGCCGAGGCCTCCTCGTGCCCTTTGACCCGCAGCTTGTACCAGTAGCACATGAACATTGCGTAGATGTCATACACGAAGTAGGGAACGGCAAACATGATGTAAGAGCTAGTCAACCAATGCCTGTGTAGAGAAGAAGAGAAGCAGGCTTTAAAAAACAGAAAGAAAAGAATAAATATCAATTAAACAGTATGAGCGAAGAATTCTCTCAAACAGAGCAGTTTTAATGAGAAAAAAAAAAATCTTCAGATGGCTGAACTAAAACCTGCTTACACTACGGGTAAAGGCATTAATATCAAGTTAAATTTATGGTATACATTTGTAGCTGCCTTTGCATGGAAATTACAAATCCTGACAGCTGACGTGTTACATGGCTCGGCAAATACGGTGAAATATATTCTGATGAGCATTTCTTGACTTACTGGTCCTCGAGGATGTCCTCGCAGGAAGAAGCAATGATGTAGCCAGCTGAAGAAGCCATGACTGCCTGAACTGATGAAACCAACCTGGGAGCAAAGAGAGGCGAGTTAACAACAAATAATGTATTTCTAATTAGCCAATGTAGTGAAAGGGTTTAGACTGCCTAGTTAACACATGGTGAGAAAGTAGTGCCCTTACGCTTTTATGCAAACAATATGCAGCTGAAAGCACTTGTTAAAAGTGGCATAAGTGCAGCAACCTGTCATACTTGAGAGTCATGCAAACAAACTGCACATGAGCTTTAGTCTAAAACAACTTGAATTGCACTGCAGTGAAAGCACCACTGTTATTTAAGTATAAAAAAAGTTTTAAAAAAGGTCTCACCTGGCAGATACAATGACTGCATCTCCTTCGCTCCACCTCAGTGCTGGGATGGCCTTTAGGCATTGTTTGGACAGTAGGAAAAGGCCTGGAAAGAACATAGACCCAGCAGCTAGAATGGTCAGCATGGTCCCTGGCGATCTGTCTGAGAGGCAAAAAGTTCAGCAGGCAATCTGGTCCTTGAGATCCGTCGCTCTTTCCCCCTTTCTGAAACACAAAATATCAAACTGTGAATACACAGTTCATATTGATCTTACTAGAGGCAACTCCCATGTATACGTTGGGCTGTACTTACTGAGATAAACAAAGCACACTATCAAAGTCCAACATATGTGGCAATGTATTGTTCTAGCTTAATTTGACATCTTGCTATATGTACAATAAATATGAAGTGGGGTAGACAGACAGGGTGACAGCCCAGGCACAATGTGGAAAATGGGTTTATATTAAAGGTGCTCTAAGTGATGTGACGCGTTTTTAGGCTACAACATTTTTTGTCACATACAGCAAACATCTCCACACTATCTGCTAGCTGACTGTCCCCTGAACCCACTGTAAAAAAAAAAAAAAAAAAAACACAATCTCTGTATCACTGCAGCAGCACTAGCCAGTAGGCTACTTCCACAATGCACGTTCATGACTCAACCAACTCCTCCTTGTCGGTTATTGGCTGGAACACTGTTATGGTTCGTTGGGCAGGTTGCCGCAGTTTGTTTTTGTTGGCATTTGTGGAGCCTGGGCTGTCTACAGAGACTGCGTTTTTTTTACAGTGTGTTCAGGGACAGGCAGCTAGCGGATAGTGAGGAGATGTTTGCTGTATGTGACGAAAAATGTTGTAGCCTAAAAAACGCGTCACATCACTTAGAGCAGCTTAAAATGTAAGAGAGGACAGTGCCTGGGATCCAAAGCAGGGAGACTATACATGGTGGGTACAATGGCAGAATATCAGAAGATTTCAGGGAGCAGTCAAGCCCAGTTTACAGATTTATATAACAAGTAGGTTCTTAGGAAGGCTACTTCCCTTCTGGAGTGCCAATACAAACCCATTTAGACAGTTTGAATTGTGACCCTCAGGTAGTTGTTTGAAAGTGTTATGAAGACCAAGAGACAGGTTTCCTTCGTCCCTGCTGCCATTCACATGTTAGACAGTAGATACAGTATTGAAATGCCTGTAGATTGCTCATTTGATTTGATTGTTTTAATTGTTTAATTGTACTTTGACCTGGACGTTAAAGAGCCTCCTACTGAACCACTCTGTAAACTATGTCCTGTTTGTTGTTGTTCAGGTAATCTGTAGGAACCCTAAGCTGTAAACCTATTTGCCCATAAGGGACAATAAAGATACTTTGAACTTTTGAAGGCCTTTTTGTTCAGCTTTATCCATCTGATGACACTGTGCGCCTTATTCACTTTCCCTACATGGGGAAGTGAATAAGGCGCACAGTGTAGGGCGACCATGTGGTAGTTCCATGCGGTTTTGCTGTTTGCTTACACTAGATTAGCTAAATCAATAAAAGGTTGAAGTCCATTAGAAAAATACGCATTGCGCTATTTTAAAATCCTGAACGTGGAAAATATCGACAGAAGCATGGGCTGCTCCTGCGTGGTACTCCTAGTAGAGTAGACACAACGCTGTGGAAATAACTGGATAACGAATTATTGGCCACGCTTTGAAAGGTAGCTAACCACATAACGTTAGGGGAATTGAGACCGGCTGTAGATTGGCATATAACTTAACTATTCTGGTATTGACGCTGATCTGCTAAACAGTTGCCCGTCCGTTAGCTTAAGCAACTTTGTCTAAATTGTACAATGTTGAGTCAACTTTACTTGGTACTGAACTAACGCTAACGTTATACAGAGCAATCTCCATCAAATACACCGGCTAGTTAAGCTACAAACACCACATAGCTACAAGTAACGTAAATTAACGAGCATTTGTTGTTAATTTGTTAGCAAGAAAACTGGGTCAGTCAGCATGCACGTATGTACATTTAGTGAACAGAGGCGATATTTCTAACATGTCTTCCCTCGCGTTGGTAAGCATGGCCATGTCTGCGATGTCGAATAGCCTGCTAACAATGACGCTAGGAACGTTAACGTTAGCATCTGTGGCTATGGCAGCCACACCGCTGGCTTAGTTAGTTAAATCCAAATAAAAGATAGTTAGCAAGATGATGACAGCCAATAAACGATCCCTGATAATTGAATGCACCATAGTACACGTTTGGTCACTCATCCTTGGTAACGTTAAACTGTTTTGTTAGCTTGTTAATTGTTTGTAGCGGTTATTAGCTAAGCTAACCGACACCGTGAACGCTAACCATGGCTAACTGGCTAACAGATTGGAGTTTACACATGCTTAGAATAAATGAAAAATCTTAAGCAACATTTACACAAAGACTCTGCAGAGTCCAGTCAGCGGCTAGTCGAAACTCGTGTCCTGCAGAAAGCGTTTAACGTTAGAGATGTCCCAGGGGTCTCCGCCTCGATGATCCGCATGTTTATGCGGCCACTTCAATGTCTGAAGGGTACCAGCAGCGAGCTAACGCTAGCTTGCAGCAAGTTAGATCGACATCTATGTGAGGGCATTGGTGACTAACCTGCGTCTAGCAAGCTTAAGCAAATAGCTAACTAAAACACAGCAAACCGACGAAAAAACAAAGACACAATCTCGTCCAGGTGTCAAGGTAACGTTAGCTTGTCTAGTCGCTATGCCATCTCATCTGTCTCGCAACAGCCGAGCACAGATGCCGCTGTCTCAGCCTCGCAGACTCAACGCTGTGGACTACTGCTGCTGCTGCTGCGCCAGCTAGATCCTACAGGTCCAGGCAGCAGCTCATGATCATGACGAGAAATTTGCACCAGTCACTGCGCTGCATTTTGTAAATTGGGTTTTGTCATTTGCGATGCAGGGGAACGTTGAATGAATTCCCCATAAGGAGGGCATCTATTCAAGCTGCATTCATAGTTTGCAATATCCAATCTGTCCACTTAAACACATACAAACAAAAGGAATCAGCATTTATGATGGTCTCATAATATCGGCACATTTACAGAAATGTGTGCGTTGTCCTTATAAATATGAATGAAGAAATTTATTTCAGACATATCAAAAATAAACCAAACAAAACATCACAAAAAAAAACAACCAACATAGACATGTCTGAAAAGGAGTAGGAAGAAGTATACACTTATTTAATCCTACCCTTTTCCATAACTCAGTAAATTCTTATTATTTAATTTAACACATATTTATATCTTATTCACAATTATCTTATGATAGATAGCCTATATATGTACTATACATACATATAGACATATATACATATATACACACACACACACACACACACACATAATCATACACATACGTCAATGAACACATATATTGCAGCTGTTAAAGCCCTCCTTTCATACAATTTTTGAAAATCATTGCTTTGTACCTTTTTTTTGAAATAAATGAAAATGAAATGTATTTAATTCATAGAACCATTGTAAATATGTTAAAGTAGGAAGAAGTATACACTTATTTAATCCTACCCTTTTCCATAACTCAGTAAATTATTATTTAATTTAACACATATTTATATCTTATTCACAATTATCTTATGATAGCTAGCCTATTATATGTACTAGACATACATACACACATATATACATACATATACACACACAATCATACATATACGTCAATGAACACATAGTGCAGCTGTTAAAGCCCTCCTTTCATACAATTTTTGAAAATCATTGCTTTGTACCTTTTTTGAAATAAATGAAAATGAAATGTATTTAATTCATAGAACCATTGTAAATATGTTAAAATAATTGAAAACAGCCAGGTAATTGCTTAACCATAATGCCATTTGTGTCTGTAAATATTTAAGTGTTCATCTTTGGCAGGTTAGTCCTTTGACCTTCGGGTGGACGAGCATTTGCACATAAACTGATCAATTATCAGTGCTTATCTACACATATACAGATATGCTTGGTATGTTTGTAGCCTCATGGTCCTGGCATTTTGCAGAATTGCAAACCTTAATATGTTTGGGGGCTTGCAGATTGCAGATCACATGGCAATCATTGCAACACTGTTGAGGCTTTGCAGTGACAACCCAGATCTGTCCTTAGAGTTTAGGGCATGGTAAAACTCTAAAAGTGGTTTGCACATGTTTTTTACAACTGGAAAAAATAATCTGTAAACGAGTACAAGAAGCAGTTACAAATTTGTTAAGTAGAATATCTCCTTTTGGTGTGCTATACTACATGATGATAACAATTGTGTATAATTTGCAAAACATACTGTGTTTAGAACTAATATAGTTTACTCAAAGCTTGTATAGGGGAGTAAGACCTTAATCAGTACATGCAGACACAAGCACATAAATGTGTAAATGCAACACACAGGTAGGTGTTAGGTGAAAGAAATACATAAAACAAAACATTTAAAAAACAAAAATCATCAATTAAGTAAACAAACTTGGGAGATATAACCTTTCAAGTAAATAATATGATAGCGAGATTGAAGAGAGATAGAATATGTGGTACTCTGTAAAATAGTAACTTAAAGAAGGCCAGAAATACTAATGAAGACTTTACAGGTCCTACAAAATGTGTTACTAAAATAAGGAAATAAATAGGCTAATGTTTAAAATTCAGTAAAGAAGTCAGTAAGACAAATTGAGTACATTGTTAAAATTTTAGTCACAAGATATACTGCTCTGACGTTGAAATAGGAGCAGTCTTGTCTTGAGTATGAAATTGAATGAAACACTTGGTAAATTTGTTATAAATTACAAGACCGTAAAAAGTTCTACTATAACTGAAAAGAAATTTTTTCTTTGAAAATGGCAAGACAGAGAGTGGATGTTTAAGAAAAATCAATGAATTATTTTGTGTACAAGTATTATGAATTATAGAATGAAATATTTTGGTGTACCTACTTTACCTAAATGTACTATTTCAACGTAAGTGGTTTAATTTTCTCCAGAATTACTTTCAACAGTCTGTAGGGAATGTGTCTGAAGTTGTTGTGTGCAGCTTTGCTATACACTGATAGTTCCTCTAAGCATGATTTTTAGAAGTGATCCCATATTGTAAAAAGTGAAATTTCAATGTATTTTTTATTATAAAGCAGGTCGAAGTGCTACATAAATACTAGAAAGTATCAAAACGCTCAATCCACAGAAAAATGCACACAGCCTGTATTCAGAAACACCATGCCACTACAGTGCCACTTCCCCGGCTGCAATGACGGTGCAGAGACTCAGAGAGCGCAGATGTGCAAGACCCGGAAATGCTGACCAATCCGAGCAGAATGGGCTTTTTCGGGAAGAGGGCTTAAAGAGACAGGCGCTAAAATGGAGCGTTTCAGACAGAGGTACCGGTATATTCAGACAGTTTGAGAAAATAATTATTTTTTTGAACATTTAATCATGTAAGCGTTCTAGTAGAAACCCAAAATACATAGGAACCTGAAAATGAACATATTATGGGACCTTTAATCACTGGATTAAAGTGATGTATCTAGAAAGACATCATATGGGAAACAGGAAAAGTGACCTTTGCACACTTGTATCTAGACAGGTGCCTCAGAGAATAATTAACAAAAAAAAATCTGTCAACAATAAACATATTTCATAGCTAGGTTTTGATCAACCTACCTTTCTCAGGCATTTCTTGACGGAAACAATTGAGTACATTTATCATAAGTGTTGTGCAGGAGCTGATCTTTGTATCTAAAAAAGAAGCCTCTCCTCTGATAATCACAATTGATTTTTTGAGATCGCTGGGAAACTTTCCGATGACTTCTGTTGTAGCTGTGCAAGAATTATGTCGATGTAAAGTCATGTTGTCATGGGAAAGTTTCCACTAAGGGTTACCGATGACAGTTAACAAGGCAAACATGGCTGTGTAGTAGGTGAACAGATCAAACAAACAACGCCCGTTTACTCTTTTTACTTTAAATTGTCCAAATTACAAAATAATAACATGATCTCTACTTGATCTACAAAATAACATAATATTTATGACTGTATTAAGCATCATAATTTTTTTGCTCTAACCTTTTAGACATGCATACTGTTGAGAAATATAAAAATATAAATACATCCCATTAATATTCTTAATGAATCCATGACTAAGATTTGAAATATTTTATCATCAAAGAATTAAAATGCAGTTGAGTACGATAAGGCATTAAGATGTATCAAAAGAGCTGTACAGAATCCTAGAGTAGAGGTATTATTTTTTTTCTTAGTGTGATGGAGAAAACCCTAAAATTATTTTTTTAATAAATCAATACTTTTCTCAACAGGAAGAACACATTTCCAAAGAAAAAAAAGAAAAGGAAGAAAGGAACAACTCTACAAATTGCAAGGTAACATATTGACACAAAACCAAAAAAGCACTCCAGTACAAAACCAGGATTTGTTTACAGCATACGAAGTGGTGTTGTCAAACTTCCATTGTACTTATGACTTTATAAGCCCTTTCTCGACACCACATCACTCACATAATAACTCAAAGCAACCAAAGATATCCAACGTACAAGTGACCATTCTTCATGTGAATAATGTAGAACGATAATGACTTGCTTTCAGAGCATTAATGTGCTATACAGAGTTAAATGACTAAATCTAATGCATAAGTTTCACTCATTGGACTGGTACATAGAGAAAAACAAAAGGACTATGGCAATGACACATACAATCAAATTAATGGCCAACAATGTTAAAAATGTTCTGAATAAAATCAACACTCACAAATATTATTGTTTACAGCCAACTAACTTGGTGGAACTGCTAAAAGTTTCATTTGTCATGACAGCTCCCTAACAATAAGCATGACTGAGCTCGCTTATTTTCATGCAAAAAGGTAGTTTTCTGGTGCAAGAATTGCCATGTCAGAAGCTGAAGTGTTGATTAACAGTTAGGTTTCTTTTTTTCTTTTCTTTTTTACGGCCAGACCCAGAGAGGAAGACTCAGAGCAAGAAAATCCAAGAAATCTCAAACCCACTTTGATCCTCGCTGAATCAAACAATAACGATTTAAGGTGCTTGACACTCCTGAACGCAACTCCATTCTTATCTCTGTACCTTTAGGAAACAAATGAACAAGTACATCCCACAATTCCAGACTGACCACAACACGTATGGCCGTCGGTCCTGATCAATAAACAGCCCTCTAGAAACTTCATAAACTGGCATGACACCTTTGCAAAATAAAATGTTGATTTTTGTTTTGTGAACAAACAAGCAAACATGCTAGCTGAGCCCTGACTTACACACCCAAACACACACAACTTCCCTTCTAATGTGTTTATTCGTTAACGTTTTCTGAGAGCTATTCTCTCCCTACTACTTCTTAACGCAAGCCATTTGGATTCTTAGTAAGTGAGCTGCAAAGTGGAGGTAAGATCAGAGCTGGTGTGAGATATACAGTACTTGGTGCACTTGCAGAAAGCAGCCAATGCCAGGGTTGAAGGGAGGGACAGAGAGAGAGGGCAGAGAGGGGAGAGTAATACAGTAGATGCTCACAATACCACAGTTTCATTGGAGTCTTAAATGCATGAGTGCATTCAGGAATATTTGGACAACACATCCATGTTTGTCGTAAGTGTCAATGAACCTGCTGCAGCCACAAAGGTCCCTCCTTCCATGACGTCATTGCTCGATTAATACAGCTTCCTTTTCTCCGATGCTCCAGCTTTGCAGCTCTGAGGTGAAACTGCCCTTGAATGCTAACTGGAGTTAATCTCCTCCACCTTTTAATCCTAACCTTACCTATAAGTGGGGACATTACAAAACTGAAACCAGATCATCATCATCTACACTTAACTTTAACCTTCTCCAACCTTGCCCCGTTAAGGGAGTGAAGTTATTATTGCAGAGCTCTCTACTGCTAACTGTGTGACTGTGGTGCTGCGATGCTAGAGCAGTCTGTGACGAGCAGGTCAACCACTGTGTTACCAGTGACATACACAGTAGGCGATGTCACCATGTTGCTAAGGGAGACAGAGCTGCTGGCAGCCACATTAGAGGTGATGGGGCTTGGGGCACCCTGGCTGTTGCCATGGGTGCCCATGTGCCCCTGGAGCTGGGTGGGTGTCTTGCAGTGGACTCCGCACAAGTGGCAGACGAGTATGCCACCAGAGGATGTGCCGCCGAAGCCGCCTGGACTGTCCTTCCACTCCTGGCCATGGTGCTTTTGGGCATGGACACGAAGGTATGTCAGGGTGGTGAAGCCTGATGGAGGAGAGCCAAGACGGGAGGAAAGAGTGGAAATGACAGTTATGTCAATGAGAGACAGTCGTCAACATTACAACAAGTGATTAAAACTGACCTCTGAAGGAAAAGCTCTCAAAATGTGGCTGTGGTGAAATAGCATCTCATCATATCATTAAACAGATAAATAACCTCGCTCTCTTACACAAAGCTACAAGAGGTTGAAATTACAGGTTGAACATGGTATGTGTGTCTGCATTACTTTAAAATATTATCTTTATTTATATGCACTTAAACCTGCCACTTTTTAAGTAGCTTTTTACACATCCCACAGATATGAAGCAACAATATTCACACTCTGTTTTGGTCTCCACCCACTCCTGAGGGAAATATCTATTTGCAGTTTACTGCTAGCTAGTCAGCAGTGGTTTTATCAGAGCTTTGTCATTGAGGGTTAGGGTTAGGTAGCTGCCCGCTGTGGCTGGAAATGACTGAAACAGTTAAGTCGTAGACCGAAAAACCAAAACAATAATCAGAAAGATGCTTTAAAGATCCATAGAGGTGAGGATAACTTTCTTAGTCATGACAGACGCTTTAATGTGAACTTACTGCGGTTACAGAGATGGCAAGCGTGGTGCTGTGACTGGTTGTGCACCCTCATGTGATCTGTGATGTAAGCCGCAGACAGGAGCTTGCCACAGATGTGGCAGGGGACCTTCTCTTCATGGCGAATCATATGTGCACGCAAACGATCCTTTGTGGCAAAGCTGGACTCACAGGTCTGAAAAAAGATGGAATCGACAAGTGATTATAGAGAAGTATAAAAAAGCAAAAACCTATGCATACGTATGTGCTCTTAGTTTGAAAAACTTAAAAATGTACGCACAAAAAGAAATTGAAATTTTATTTATAACATTTTCAGTTTCACACCTTGTCATCTTGTAGCCATTACAGTTATTAAATAACATGAGCCAGTGTTTAGGACCCAATTTTAAGATCTACAATTCTTTATGGAAAACAACCTAATATATGTATGTAATAGTATTAGTAGTAGTAGTAGTATGCACACACACATATACTGTACAGTATGTGATGAAGGATGTTTGTCATGCTTATTTAAATATCAGGCTTTGAGCTGCTGCATGTAAACATAATAATTACAGTCCAATTAGAGTGAGACACCCGGTGCAGATTCTCTGTTTCAAAAAGGCATATACTTTATCCAGATCCGTTTCCATGGTAATATTTACTTATGTCAACGGATATTATTATAAGGCAGCTGAAGACAGATAAAAGCACAGTTATGTACAAGAAGACCTCAGCATTGAGTCACCTGGAATGTGGTGCATCATATAACATGGTCATTGTTGACATTAATTAACAAAAAAAAAAAAAAAGATGCTTTGTACAGCTGCCAGGTGAGGATGTGTCATAAACATGACGTACCGGGCATTTGAAGGGTCGCTCCGAGGAGTGCACCTGTCTGACATGACTGTTTAGATGGTCAGGCCTTGGGAGAGAAAGAGTCAAAATGTTAGGACAGGTAACTCTTTGTTTTCACACTCAAAGCAAAAGGTGTGAGAATGTGTGTGAAATGTCAGGAAAAAGACAAACTGTTCCACAGTGTCACCTGGAGAAAGCCTTGCCACAGTGGGGGCAGACATAGGGTTTTTCCACACCACCTTGGTGGGAGCGCACGTGGTGACTCATGCGGTCCTTCCTCTTGAAGCGCTGCTGGCAGATGGGACAGGAGAACGGCTTCTCGTCTGAGTGGGACAGGCGGTGGCGGTTGAGGTGGTAAACGTCGCGGAAAGCCTTCCCACATGTCTCGCAGGCGTGGTTCTTCCTCACCGGGTTTGGGTTGGGATTTGCAGGTCTCTGAGGCAAAACAGACAAGCAGGTGAACACACTAAAGAGTTAAGATGGAAAGTAGAATTACAGTTATATGCACAAAAAGAAAAGACATTTGTTGAAACCATGCAAATGCACACATATTTCTGCCTGATTTGGACCAAAATTTAATTTTCAACAATGCACGCAAACATTTCTGACAGTTGATTCGCATGTTAGATTAACTACCTCCCACTGGATTTTAAGTCTTTATCTGCTTTCACACTGCTTGTGTTATTGAGAACATGCAGGGGAGCGTGGGGGGGGCTTCTAGCACGTTGTTTCTCAAAGTGGGGACCAGTGCCAAATGCTGGGATGGAATTCACTGGTCCCTGAACTGATTACTGCACATAAACGTTTTGTAGATTTGAACACAGAAGAGTTTCTGTCAAATACAAAGCAGGTGACACACAGTAACTGCTTGCGAGTCCCAAACAGTAAAAAAGTTGGCTTAACCATCCCTGTGGCCAGGCAGCTTAAGAAACAACATGCTTGAAGGTTTGGGGTTGACGACAGCCATCTCCACAAGGCCCTGACCCACCTGTACTGTCGCCCCTGTGGCCATGACGACAGCAGCAGGAGGCGGAGCATGGGGGTTAACACTAGCCATTACGTTAGCCATGGCAACCCCTTCACCATCCTGACTACCCAGGGGAGGCTGCTGGCCCCCCGCCAACACGCCGGGAGGGGCGAGAGGGGGAGGTGCAGAGAGGTGTAGCAGGGAGAGGGGAACAGTGGGCCTCTCCACCCTCCCTCCAGCCCCCACCGCCATCGCCGACGGGGCAGCCATTGCCACCTGGCCGGCTGCTCCCTCCTTTGCCCCCTCCGCCTGCTCTCTGGCCCTGTCCTTCATGCGTACCCCAGTGTGGACCGACTGGTGCCGCCGCAGGTTGTAGTTGTTCTTGAACTGCTTGTTGCAGATGGCACAGATGTGGGGCGTGCGGGCCGGCCGAGACACAGACTTCACTGGACCACAAGGAGGCGGGAGGAAATACAGAAAGAAAGAAAGTTGTTAATTTCAAAGACGGTGATTTTGTATTTTTAAATATGTCATTTATAATATTAGGTAAAAGTAATGTCTAGTAGGAAAATAGGTTTAGAGCGTAATCGACCGGTTATCCATATTAAAGATAGTGTCAAGTGATTATGTGCCTGTAAACGCAACAATAAGCAAAGTGAACATCTATAAAACATCTTCCCAGTAAACCCTGTTTTTTTTAGAAAACAGTGAGAAATGCCCTTCACCGGAGCTCAAGGTGACATCTCCATGTTGTTTGTTTTTGTCCGACCAACAATCCAAAAATATTCAGTTTACTGCCATTGAAATTAGAAGGCAACAAAAACTAGCAAATGTTTACATTTGAGACACTGAAAGCTAGGAACTTTTGGCATTTTTGCTTAAAAAATTACTTACATTATCCAAATAGTTTTTTCTGTCAATCGATTAATCGACTAATTGTTTGTGCTCCAATCATACATTGTAGCTCTACTAAGCACTAAGGCTAAGTCTAGTTATGTAACTTATCAAATAATTTCAAAAGTTGTATTTCTAAATATGTGGCAAAGTAAAAGTGATAATCACATCTTAATTAGGGTTTAATAAAAAGGTAATCATACCACCTTTATTTAACAAAGAAATATTGAGAAACATTGAGATGATGAATGTGTCCAGATATCCCAATATTAATGTATCTGAATTTGACTTAAATCTGAATTGATCTTATACTATTTAAGCAATTGTAATGCAATTTTTAAATATTGGGCACTTTAAATAAAACAAATATTCTGTCTTTTCACCTGCAAATCACCAAATTCACTGGGTTTTTTATCACCTGACTGACCTTAATACTGGCACTCAATAATGCAAATGAGAATTAAGTGTAATGGATTTACTGTTGTCAGCTCCACAGGTGTAGGATGCAGTGCAGTGTCCCTCACCAGGCAGGGGTTCCTCACTAAGAGCAGCAGTGTCCACAGTTGAAGGAGGCTGTGCTATGTGCTCTGTGGGTGGGGTTTGGGGAGAACTCGTATGCACTGACATGAGCTCTGATTGGAGGCTCCCCTCCACTTGGTTTTGGGTGGGAGTATTCTGGAGAAGCAAGTAGAAGGCCATCACCAAATGTAAACACAAGTCACAGCATTATCTTGAGGTGCTACGTTGAAATACGAGATGTGAGGACTGTAGGACTGCTGGACACACACTGTGAGAAAATGCGCGCAGTAAAAATGAGAGCAGAAAAAGAGGCCAGTAATGCCTGCTCAACAAGCCTACCTGGAAGAGAAAATTGCTCCAAGCAGCATCCATTTTGCAGCACAGCGATGGAGATTATAAAGTCAGCTCCTGATTGAGGTCGAGGAGAGCAGCCTTTGCATGGTTTTGATCGGCCCACCGGTGATTAAGGCGCAAACAGTCGCCTGTTCTGCAGCAAAAACGACGGGCTTCTGGATTTTCTTCAGAAACGTGAATAAAGTCGTCTGCAAAAATATGTTTTTCTCATTGAGGTAGCCTAATGCTGTCAATTAAAATGCACGCAGCTGTTGACTAACGCGGGCTGCAGTAGGCAGTAGTGTAACAGGCCAGATCCAATATCGGCCTGTTTCTCTTTTCACTTTGGTTTCTAACTTTAATTCACTCAACACTAATCTTACTCAAACGCAATACCGCGCAACAAAACTGCTTTCAAAAAACAGAACAAAAATCGTATATTACAGTATCACACTTTCGCATTAAACATAAACCATTCTACCTGAAATAAATGCCTTTTTACGCAAGAGAACAAATATGGGTTATAACACACGTATCTGGTAGCACAGCAGGTCATGCTTTGTTTTTAATTCATGAATCTATTTTTCCGATTTCTCTCAATAGGCCAATCGGGTGTTTGTCGAAGCCTCGCTGTTGGTTTCAAGCCCTGACCCCGGCGAGCGGCGCTCTCGCCGGGCCGCAGCCTATCGCTCCACCTCGGCCGTTCAGCTGCGAGGATGTCATCTTTCTTTTTTTATCGCCCGCTCTCCCTCCTCCCTCCCTGTCTCTTTCTTCCTTTTCTTTTTTAATTCCTCTTTCTTCTCCCCCTCCTCTCCTTTTCTCGCACCGCTATGTCCCACTTGCTCTTAAAGGGATAGGGTTTCCTCTTTGGACACCCCCCTCTCATTTCCGTCTCCCTCGGCGTGGCCTATCCTCTCCCCTTCCTTTCTGGGTATGTCGGCCGACAAAAAATGCACCACAGTAGTGTTCTCCTTCCCCGGGCCAGCTGGAACAGATCTCATGCACCGCAGAAAACAGCCAGAAAGGCTTTCCATTAACGGCGAGATGACAGACGCATCTTAAAGGGCAGTGCGCGCGGATCCTCCCAGTCGGCCTATAATAATGATGTCACAGTCAGAAATAGTACACAGGACGAATAGCAGCTCAGGATGCACACACAATAGATGAGAATTATTGTGCATAAATACAGATAAACTGCCTGTTTAAGAATATATATATAGCCTACAAATATACATATTGTTTATAATATATGGTATTCTTAACTATATATACCTCCAAGTTTGGGGAATTTATAATAATAAACTAAATTATTATTGTTATGAAATCAGTGTCTTTTGAGTAGCTGAGGGTAAATGCTAACATGTGACATGAGGTGGCGTGTTTGTGTGATGCTGATAAGCCAGATGTTTTGTTTTATGTGGTTTTATATTGGACATTGGATATTCGACACATTCGAAAAATGTATTATGCGGCTTGCCATTTTGACCGATTCATGTCAAACCACTTTTGGTGAACTCAGCTAACCCCCCTACACATAACACAAAGCTTCATTTCTCAAAAAACCCATCCTTTAATTTTTTCAATATTTTTTATTGTAAAAAAATGCTATAAATCTATTATGCGGTCTGACCTTTTGACCGATTCATGTCAAACCACTGTTGGTGAACTCCGCTAACCCCCCTACACATTGCACAAATCTTCTTTTCTCAAAAAAACCCATCCTTTAATTTTATAGAATTTTTATTAGACAAAAATTGCGCAAATTACGCACAAACAAATTTGTGTAGGTAACTATGAAAACACCAACTTTGACATATCTCAACCAAAATAAATGCTACCAACACGAAACTTTAGATCCTAGTTTGCCATGACCCTCTGGGGGTCCCCCACACATTTTAAGAAGACTCGGCCATTAAGGGGCGCTGTAGCCTACGTAGACCATTTTCGGCCCTTCTACTCAATCAATGTTAATGGAACATTTGCAACGGCAACGTACCACAGACCTTGCGGCTCACACATGTCGATATTTACTGACATTTGCCTCCTCAACGTTACGCTTTGGGTCCCACTTTCGCGCGCTCCCCGGGTCGTCGGGGGCTACTCACGACCCTGTCATAACTGCTTGCAGTTATAGTTATTTATTGTTTTTCACACAGTGTACATTGAAACAATTCTTGTGGAACATGTACCATTCCGGTTGCTGGAGTGCAGAGATCTTGGAACCATCTTCTGCATGAGTCAAATTGGGTCTACAAAGATAAAATAAAATAATAAAAAAAAATATTTAAAAAAATTAAAGGATGGTTTTTTGTGCAATGTGTAGGGGAGTTAGCTGAGTTCACCAAAAGTGGTTTGACATGAATAGGTCTAAAGGTCAGGCCGCATAATAGATTTATAGCATTTTTTTACATTAACAAATATTTTAAAAATCAATGGATGTTTTTTTTAAAAAAAAAATAAACTTTGTGTTATGTGTAGGGGAGTTAGCTGAGTTCACCAACAGTGGTTTGACATGAATCGGTCAAAAGGTCAGGCCGCATAATAGATTTATAGCATTATTTTACAATAAAAAATATTAAAAAAATTAAAAGATGGGTTTTTTGAGAAAAGAAGCTTTGTGTTATGTGTAGGGGGTTAGCTGAGTTCATCAGAAGTATTTTGACATGAATAGGTCAAAATGGCAAGCCGCATAATAGATTTTTCGAATGTGTCGAATAGCCAATGTCCAATATAAAACCAACTTTACCACGGTAGATTTGCAGGTCTGTGGGGAAGGATGAGGTGAATGGTTGAGGAAATCGCAGAGAGCCTCAAGCGGATGGCTCACCAGATGCTACCACGTGGAGAACACTATTAAAGCAACACCAAAGCACTTTTCCTCTTCGGTCCCCCTACAGGTTGGAAGCGGAATTGTCCATTACCGTTCTCATTCGAACTACAGATCCGCTACCCGATCTGGCAAACTTTCATAGTGCAGTTTTAGCAGATAGAGGGCCGCAAAGCGAATGCAGAAGTGCTGTTCACCCTGTTACGAGTTGATGAACCACTGAAACGATTTTGGAAAAATTATTTTAAGGTTCAAAAGAATCTTTGGTGTTGCTTTAAAGACAGAGACGCGGAAAAACTTGTTTTCCCACATCACAACACTTGTAAATACACCTTTTAAAACCTGAACTACAACAACGAGGAAGAGCGGGGCTGGCCCGGTGAAGACGCCGACGGAGCGGACCCGAAGCTACTATATGCCGTGGTCACCGGGGCAAGCAGCCATCTTCAGACGCAAAACCATGCAGGTTCTGGGTGAGTCAGTTTAACATAGCACAAACCCCTCTAGAAGTAGGAACAACATACACTCATCCAGGCAAGTTAGTCTCATTCTCACGTTGAACGCAACATGTAGGGGGGGGTTAATGTTACCAGCTAGGTTAATCTTTAGCAGCTGTGTGCCTTTGTATAACACGCCCCTCAGGTTAGCACTGGCTGATTGTAACATTATGCATTAATGAATAAGACAAAATGATAATTGATTAAGTCATTTTCAGTTAAAATCTCCCAAATGTACTGGTTCCAGCTTCTTAAATGTGAATATTGATTGATTTTTTTTAAAGATTGTAAACTAAATGTATTTGGGGTTTTGACTGTTAGACAAATGTATTTTTAATTATATTATTTATTTATTTTTTTTACTACTTTCTGACATTTTATGGACCAAATAGAAAATAATTGGGAATATCTATAAATATTTAAAATAACCTAGGCCCGTAACTAACAATTATTTTTGTCCTTTTCATTTTCTTTATTAATCATTTGGTCCATAACATTTTCAAAAATAGTTCAAAACATATCCTTTATAATTTTCCAAAGCCCAAGTTGACATATTTATCATTATGACACATTAACATCATTAACCAGAGGATATATTTAAGTTCAATAAAACCACCAAATATTCACATCTGAGAAACTGGAGCAGATTGATCGACTAATCGAATGACTGACTAGTTGCAGCCATGTAATAAACATCCCAATGATAATGCCATCTGAGTAAAGTACATCAACTCAAGACTCAAGTTAATGTGTTGATATCAATTTATTATCTTTTTTTTTTTTTTTTATTACTTTTTAAAGCACCCCATTTCTTTTCCAATACATGTGTTGAACCTTCTTCCTTGCTTGGAATAACTTGAATAGCCCCCCCCCCCCCCCCTCCCGAAAACTCTGCAAAACACAGATGAGCCTGTGTTGCTTCTTTGTCTTCATTTTTTATCCGGGCACGATGCAGGAACTGAGACTCCCAGCTCTCGAACAACAACCCGTCTAAAAACACTACCACACAGATTTCCCCTCGACACAAAGGCCGTCCTGAAACCCGCCAGTCTTAGTTTATATACTGTAAGGAGTTTATGCATGCACTGAGATTCCAACCGAGCATAAAGTAGAAGGTTACACAGGGAATTGTCTTGAGCTGGTGTTTCTGAGTTGTACAAACAGCAGGGTGATTATCTTTTCTCCATTTAAAAGAATAAAAACAAAAGTCCAGTTATTTCTGATCTTTAAGTAAACGTACCTTCAGAAACATCCCCATGAAAACACTGATTGGTGTCTTTATCGGAGGACGGGCTGCTGCGGTCACTGCTGCTGTGCTGGCACAAGAGGGTGCACATTCACAGCAGCTCAGTCGTCACCCATCCTCTCACTACTTCTTCTTCTTCTTCTTCACGCACCAGTTGCATGCTGGACACTTCAGCAGTCAGATTGGGATTGTGCACGTCTCTCTTCCTCTCTTTTTCTCCAGGCTTCCTTTAAGAGCATCTGTGTGGAAACTTATTCCTACACTAAAGAACAAAAAAAATTAAAAATGATAACCAGCATTTACATTCCAGTGCCCAATTGTAAAAACGTTTGTTCTTCTCTCTTTTTTTTTTTTCCATGAGAGTCCAGAGGAGGAGGTCAGAGATCATGTGATTAGTGGGGGTGTTGCTGCTGTAGGAGTGTCTTTTAAATTTCAATAGTTTTGTCTGAAGAAATGTGGCAATATAACTAGACTTTACTGCTCGACACACATACATGAATCATTAACAATTATTAATAATCCCTTATTAATAATCATTAATACCTTGAACACACACCATACCTGACAACAGTATTTTTATCTTTTTTTTTTTTTTTTTTTTTTTTACAGTCAAAAGTGGGCCCTTTTCTAATTCGCCAGAAAAAATGTGAACATGATTACAACAACATTTACATCAGGATTAGTTATGGTAATATCGACACCTAGAAAATGCAGTTGAAGTTGTCGCTCTAAATCTTGAATTCAATACTCATTTGAATATATCAAAATTACTATTATTATCTTTGTTACTCTATAAAACCAATGACTTGTTTTTGTTTTAAATATTCCCATAAATATGTACAGTAAAGATTAAAAATGTGGGCCACGTGATTCAATGCCAGTGAAACTTGGACAGGTACAGTACGTTTCAAATGTGGTTTGGTCATGTTTACAAATGTTTTTTTTTTCGTACATCTATCTCATGCATTGGAGTGACTCCCATAGACACTTATGTTGTTTGGATACTCAATATGTCATGGATGCCAGAAAGCTTTTTTGTATTTTTACATGTCCTCACAAATGTTTCTCCTCATCCCAGCTGCATTTTTTAAAAGAATTTTTCAGTCTCTTGCCTTTACAAACATTCTGTTTTTAAATCATCTTGCGGTCATCAAATAAAATTTTTGATGGCACGACATCCCTTTAAGAACCCCTTAAAGGCATTGGTGACGTTCCAAGCAACTTGTTTTTGTGTTTTTGTTATAATACACTTAATACAAAAAAAAAATAAAACATCAACAGTTAAATCAATAAAGTGTTTTCCAATCCCCCAGCAGGCTGGAGACTAAAGTAACCCATCTTATGTGATTCTCCCCCTTTTTATTTTCTGGAGCCACAGTTACGAGTGCTTGCTAGATATACCTGGACACTACAGACTACATACAAGTACATACGCAATGCAAAAAAAAAAAAAAAAAAACCTTTTTTTCCTCCCCCTATCCTCTCTCTTTCTCCATTCCAGCATAGAACATCATAGAAGAAGACATGGCTGCTGTCCCCTCTCTCTGCAGCTCTGGGAGAAAAAAAGGGCAAAATATCCCTCCTTTCACATTTCCTGTCTCACTTTTATACAGGCAGTAACAAAGATAAAAACATTAAACACAAACCTCCTCTTTAAAAAAAAAATCTATTATCACCTAGTGGTATTACAGGTGGTTACATTCCTCCCTGTGAGAATGGGAGAATACCTCTCTACCCACCCTGAGTCTAAAGGAGCAGGATGCAGCTCAATAATGTCAGTTTGACCTCTCTTTGCCTTACTGTGCGTTGAGAGGAAAGGGTGATATCCCTAAATCCTCTGCATTTCAGCTGAGTAGCTTTTCTGAGAGTAGAGATCAGTCCTAGGAAGGACACAAGGCAAGGTGGCAAGCTGAGAGTATTGAGATGCAACCTGTGAAAGCTACCTTCCTAAATCACTCCCACCCTTCATGCTACCACCCTGCCTTTTAAGAGTAGGAGAGGTGGGAGCCATTAGAGATGTGCGAAGTGACTGAGGTGCTTCGGCTCAAGACGCCGTCGCTGCCCCCGGCTCCTCCAGGCCCTCCGCCGGAAGCCGTCCTCCTCAGAGGTTGGGGGCTGTTCCTCAGGGCCAACAAGCTGGGGGCACCGCGCACACCCAGCCCGCCACCGGAGTAGATCCCCCCCTGCGAGGAGGAGGAGGAAGAGGAAGAGGAGGACGGGCCGGAGATGGAGGGAGGGGCAGGCGGTGGGGGAGGTAGCATGGCCAGGGACTGAGAGGAGGAGCGTGAGGGCAGGTGATGGGAGAAGGGCAGGGGGTGTGGGTGGGCCAGGTCGCCGCCAGAGCCTCGCACTCCAGCCCACTCCCGCTCCCTCTCCTTCTCCCGCTCCCTCTCTCGATCTCGCTCCCGCTCGCGGTAGAGCTGTGGCGTGCTCTGGTGGTGGTAGTGCTGGGGCAGGTGGTGGCGTTGGTGGTGGGAGGAAGAAGAGGAGGAGGAGGAGGAAGAGGAGGCGGAGGAACGGGACGAGTGGTGCACCTCCCTCCCGTCTCTGCCCAGCCCCAGGGCCATTCCCAGGGCATGGGAGGAAGAGGAAGACTCGCTCCTGCGGTCCCCTGCTCCGCTGCTGCTACCGATGCCGCTGCTGCTGCTGCTGTTGTGGCTGCGGCGGGAGTGCTGCTGCGGGGGCACGCTCTGCGGGTGCATGCCGTGGCTCCAGTGGCCGGCAGAGCGGGAGCTGGGGGGCGGGATGTTGGAGTAGCCCTGCATGGGGTAGGCCTCACTGGGGATGCCTGTCAGTGCCATGTTGCTGAAGCCCAGACGCAAGCTCTCAGAGTCGAAGGACTCGATCTCGCTGGCCTGCCGCTCCAGGAGGGTGCGGATGCGTTCTGACCGCTCATTCTGCAGGGACAGCATCTCTTCCTCGATCTAGGAAAAGAGCAGGGGAATACACATGAAAACACAATGTCATTTGTCTTTAAATTGTAGCATTATTAAAAGGTGTTTAAATATTTTATCTGAATCCAAGATTCAAGATTTTGGATTTGCAAACGTGAAACTCTTCGGGAACTCGTTTTAATTACTGCAAATCACGAGAGTGAAAGTTCATTCTCGACAAAAACAATCTCGTTAGGGGCTGTTTGGAGCTCTGGAGATCAAATCACACAATCTTTATCAGCAGATGGAAAGTGTAAATCCTTAAAGTGTAACCCTTAACCCGCTGGGGAAGATCGTGTGATAGACTGAAGGCTCCAGAACAGCTACTGAAAGGACCTTGTGGTGAAAACCATTATTAAAGGTGCTGTTGTTGTAAGTTAATTGTAGAAGTAGGACAGCAAAAAGTTATATTGTTACCTTTCAGTTTACAATCTTCTTTGCAAGCCCAACTGGATTCCTAAAACTCACCAGAGGCTTTTACTACATTTTAAGGAGCTTTGCTTTCATAGAAGTGATTGCCAAAGACTCTAACCCTCTGCTCCAGCAGGGCGCGACGGATAGACACCCTCTGTTCCAGGTCCTTGACTTCTCGATCGTGTTGCGTGTCGGTGTGGATCTTGATCTTGCTCTGGTAGGCGTTAAGCAGCTCCAGCTCCTGCTGCAGCTGCATCCGCAGCACTTTGTACTCCGCTTCCTGGGTCTCATCCAATCGCAGCTAAGAGACCGAAAAGAAAAAGGGAAATGGCATGAAAAATGGATTTGGCACGATTGTATGGGCAAAGAATTGTGCTTTAGTGTTGAGGAAAAGTTTAGAGTTTAACGAATGCAAAGAAACAAGAGGGAGATGCACAAGAGAGAGGAAAAGGATCAGGAGTGTTGAGTTTCGTTAAATCAGTGTTTTGTCCGGGTCACTCAAGTTTGATCAGTCTGGGCCTGTATATGCTCCATTCAATGGTAGGAAGTGAAACATCAAATTAAGTGTAGATGTAAGAAATTGTCTAATTAAAATCACAACCACAACCTGTGGACCTCAGGAAGAATAGTTGTTAATACGTTAACTAATGGGGATCCTAAATAAAATAAAAAAAATATATTAATTACAAACTTCAGTGCATATTCTACTGATCAACTAAATGTATCACTGTAGGTGGGTTTGTGAATAGGATATGAAGCGTTGTATTGACTATTCAGATATCAGTTATCTAAATAAATCAGTATATGACAAAATGTTGCACAGCAGTTGAACTACTTTGACCTGTGTGTGTGTGTGTGTGTGTGTGTGTGTGAGATGCCTGGCTCCAGGGAACCGATTAAATTTTGATTCAAAAGACATTCTTTGTTTAAAAAAAGTTTTTCTGACCTAAGGATTGAGTTTAATCAGTGAGTGGGAAACCTTCCCACTGAGACTTTAACCACAGCATGAGTACATGTGTGGACAGACAAGGGCAGCAGGGATTTGGCTTACTGGGCTTACGTGGCATGCTGCCATGTGAGGTAATTAAGATGGCACCGGGATGTTATGTCATTAAAGGGAACCAGACGTTTCGTTATGTCCCGTCCTCTTCCTACTATGTTTCATTCATTTTAAAGCCTGGGATTTGTGTGTGAGTGAGTCCCATGCTTTGAGGGCAGTGGAGTTTAGAGTGGGGGTGGGGGCTGAAGCTTATATTTGACTATTTAAAAAGCAAAACCCTCCTAAGTAGTGGTGGAATGTAACTAAGTAAATTTAGTAGTATTTTAATGATAATTGTTTCAGGTGTTGTACATTTCATGGTTCCAGCTTCTCAAATGTGAGGATTTGCTTCTTTTCATTGTTATAATTTCAATAATTTTTTGTTTGCTTGTTTGTTTATTTATTATTGTTACAGGGGACATTTTTACAGGAGTACTTTTACTTTTGATAATTTAAGCCCATTTCCCTGATTATACTTGCATACTTTTGCTTAAGTAAACAAAACACAAACTGACAAAATTATGGTAAATATAAATTAGGTTAAAGTGCTCATATTATGCTCATGTTCCAAGTTCATAATTGTATTTAGAGGTTATATCAGAATAGGTTTACGTGGTTTAATTTTCAAAAACCACCATATTTTTGTTGTACTGCACATTGCTGCAGCTCCTCTTTTCACCCTGTGTGTTGAGTTCTTTGTTTTAGCTACAGAGTGAGACATCTCACTTCTGTTCCATCTTTGTTGGGAGTCGCACATGTGCAGTAGATAGGTAAGTACTGCTAGCTAGTCAGTTGCAGAGTATGAGGGCGTGCTACGCTAGCTAGGCGAGCATTATAACGTGTTACAAAGTGACGTAAAGAAGAAGATATAGGTAGGTATAGAAGTAAAGGCTGGACTACAATAGAGCTGTTTGGAGCAGTTTGTGAACAGTGTTTTGGGCTTTTTCACTTTGGAAGCCTATTACATGCACAGAAACGAAAACACCAAAAAGCATAATATGAGCACTTTAAATCAAAATAACTCATTTGACTGTATTGTAGTTTTGTTATGATGCAGAATAAAGTAAAGGCAATTAGTAAAAAAAAATGTCCCGCTATTTAAAAAGATCATGTTTAATCCCTACGTACTATAAAGATCCACATCTACTGTTCTCATCTCAAACTGACATTATGGTTCAATGAGCTCTAGTTAATGTAATTGTGAAGTGGAAAATAAAGCCTCGGTACAGAGACATGATTGAACCTCAAACGCATTTTCTTTCTTTAACATTTATCCTCTGAACTAAGATCTAAAATTTTCAAATCCGAGAAATTCAGGTAAAAGTACATTTGGAGGACTGTAGGGGAAACAGGGTGGAGATCACCACTGAGGTACCAGGAGGAGGCTTGTTGGCGGGCAGCATGGCAGGCAGGCAGGTAGGCAGGTGGGCGGGCGGGTAGGCCAGCCCCCCGCGCCAGGGACAGCACTGGTGGTGTTGTGCGAGTGTGAAATGAATGACGTCTCCTTGCCTTACTCACAGCCTGTGTCGACAGCATATCATTGATGGAGTGGTCATACTGCTCGGCCAGGATGGCCAGCTTACGAGTCTGCTCGTCCTTCAGCCGCTTCAACACAGCCTTGTGATCCGACTTGGGTGTGTTCTCCAGCAGGTGGTTGCGCAGGGCCTTGTATTGACGGGTTTGGATCTTACAGGTGTCCTGGAACTGACGCTTAATCTGCAGCTCCTTGGACTGGAGGAGAGAGGACAGAGAAGGAAGCAGCTGGGCTAAAGTGCTCCTGTGCTTTTATAAATGAACATGGAGATGGATGTTAAACAGAAAATCACTGAGAAAAAGACATTTTGTAACGACTTGCTATCAATTTTGTTAGCAAAATGCTGACACGACTCTGATGGCAAAAATGTAATTTTAAAAAGTATAAATACTGTACCTGTCGAATCTTTGACAGTGAGAGCATCACGGGAAATTGACTCAGGCCCACTCATTTAGTACACGTAATTTTGGCATTGTTATAGGATGCCTGACCAATCTTGCTGAATTATTACTAAACAGTATAATAATTATTTTCAATTGTGGAGTAGTATACTTAATTTCAAATTAAAAGAACTGTGCTCATTTTATAAGAGTTATATTCATACAGTGATTGATACAATGAATCCAAGGTGTCTACTAACATTAAATTCTTATTTGTGTGTTTTTTGTCCGCTTTCCAGTGGCGGACAATATGCCCGTGTCTGTATTATTCGGTTTGCATGACTACTGTAGATTTATGCAACAAAAAATGTTTTAAACTTTGTGATTATAAATGGATGCAATTATTTTATTGCAATGAAGGCCACTTTCAGTCACTGCCTTTAATACAATTCCTAATTATGTAAGGACAAGTAAATGGAATGTTTTTTTACTCTTAAAAGGTATTTTCTTACATTTAATTAAAGAGGTTGACTTATAGCTATGCAGATGTGCATTTGTCAGGTGATAATTATTGAACAGGGCTGTTTAAACCCAATGTTCAGAAATATGTCAGATGTAAAAAAAACAATTTCAGAAAACGGTAATAACAAAAATGTGATTAATCCGCATTGACATCTAAAGTAAAAAAACCAAAGAAAGTTTTTCGAAAAAATAAATAGGTTACAATATTATTTAACCTTTTTGTGCAAGTTATAATCATTAATAATTAATGTTTATATTTCAGACACACCTGTGTGATGACTTAGTTTGTTCCTTTCATGCACTTTAAATTAAACTTGTGATTCGGCACATGAGACATGGATTCAAATAACACATCCTTCTTGTATGAGGCCTATAATGATTATATACCCATCAGTTAACATCCCTAAACATATTTAAACCTTATATTGAATTAGAAATACTACTAAACAAAGTCACAGAACATTATGTTAGGCACCACAGACGACAGCAGAGATAAAATGTGTGATACAGGAGGAATGATGATCAACAAAATGATAAAGGGATCTTTCAATACAATCAGATTGGCTAAAAACAAAAAATCATAAAAAGTAAACAAATGAAGACAGCGTGCAAATAATGGAAACAAAAATCATAAAAACAAACAAGACAATGATTTCCACACAAAATAATTTATTTTGTTGTGTAAAGAAAAAAAAAGAATCTGGAAGTATGACAAAATATTTTGCTGTTTGCGAGCACACAGCCATACAGTACGCCAACACTCATGCAGCTAAAAATGAGAATAAAAGGACAACAAAATGGCTGCCAAACCGAATGCAGTACTAGTCTTATAAATAAAATATAAAAGAAAAAACTCAAGGTGATATAACTCTGTAGAAATGGTGTCACAACAAAACAGATTACAAACATGTAAACATACACAGAGGAACAGGAAATAACTGATACTGGAACACACATTTAAAATCAATGGCAAATAAGTTACATTCAAATAAAACAATGTTCTTAAAAAAGATAGACCTCCCCAAAAAGTGCCCTACTTTTTGTCATCTGCCTGGGTCAAATACAGTCAAGATACAAGTTTTCCTACTCAATATTCCTCCATGTAAATGGCTCAAATGTCCTCCTTCTGTGACATACAGCACAGGGCACTTTTCCCTACATAATTAGCATTTATAGGCACTAATGCACTTTACTCATCTTAACCAGATTTCCCTTGCAAACATGCACATTTTACAATGCTTATACTCTCAAATATATGCATGTGACAACTGCACATTTCTCTTAAACTTCATTCAATTAATGTCAAGTTTTCTTTTTGGTCCAGCTGAAGTAATCTATTAAGCAAAAATAGTGGAAAAAATGCCAAACATTCTCTGGTTCCAGCTCCTCAATTCGGAGGATTTGTTGTTGTTCCCCATCGTATATCAAAGTAAACTAAACATCTTTGGGTTTTGGACTTTTGATTGTGCAAAACAAGATATTGGAAGACATCCTGTTAGGTTCTGGGAAGTTGCATTTTTGCATTATGTTTTTTTGATGTTTCATAGACTAAACTTTTAATGATCGTTAAAGTGATCTGTTCTCCCACTTTTTTTATTTTTTTTTTTAATTTTTTTAAAAATGGTCTTTGGGACAGTGCAAAATGAAACAGATGTCTGCTATTAGTGGATATCTTCTTTTCATATGATGGTGATCTGCTCAAACTTTCACATTCAGTAGTTGCATCAATCTTTGGACTTATTTTCTGATTATATGTCTCAAATGATTGTCTATATGGCTTCATATAAATTAAGCTACATTAAAAATATTAAATAGGTTTTTATTAAATTATACTTTCCCTACTCCAAAGTATATCCTGCTTTTGTATGTTTCCACTATAAATTTCAGATACGTCACTTCACAAGCGATATTAACATTTGTGCAAACAGTTGTAACTAGGCACTCAACTGCTGCACATTTAAAGGAATATTATGGGGGAAATATCTGAATGTTTACATGGTAAATCCTAACAAGAGTATTGCAAAAAGGGCAATAATAATAATAGTATATCTAACTAGAATCTGAAAGATGATTTCACCAGCTGTAAATAATATCCAATGATGTGTTAACATGAAACAATTGAGCTGGACAGGCTTATTATTCCAGCTAAATGGCCCCAAACTTTATATGTAAGACCTTCCGCTAACTATTTCCCACTTGGACTTTTAAACAGAGAAACTACACTTCTCAGCGATATCAAATGTCCTACAGTGTTCCCACATCTTTCTGTTCAGCTGTTTATTGCACTTTTATACCGACTGAGGGCTAGTGTTCAGGGTGGTGTTAGTGAAATCAAAGTTTTTTTCTGTTGTTTTTTTCACAGTATTCCACTTTGGGGGGTGAAATTATAGCCCTGAAGCTATGCAACACTGTAATATTTGTTCTAAGCACTGAGACAACAGTGCACCCTCTAAAATAAGACCACTATAAAGAAAAAACAAAAGATTGCACAAAACCGGTCTTAAAAATAACCATAAAAATATTTGTCTTACAAATTAAGAGCAAAATAATGAAATAAAATTTAAAAAAAGAACTTTTACAAAAAGCACAATAATGAAAACTTCACTGGGTTTGGTACAGTAACAAAGGGTTCAGCTGCATGTTTACGTTTGCAGGGCTCACTGAATCAACAGTGCGGCTTGTGTGCACACATGTATGATATACGCCTGTTTGGAAAAGCTTCAACAGCCAAAATCACTTTCAGCCTGATGTGCAGCGTCAAATATGTCTCATCTTTAAGAAATGTGACCACAAACCATTTGGGGAGTTATGTAACAAGAGAGACATGTAGGCCCAAATCAAAAAGACACACAAACGATGGTTGAACAATGGAACAAAGAGCATGATCACGCTCACAGACACTCCCACACTACCAGCATGTTTCACACTCTTTCCTTCAATTTGTCTCACACTCTTGCTATCTCCACGGCCGAATTTTCCTCCTGACAAACCTTCCAGATGATGTTCGCCTCAACCCACACTCCCACTTCGCCTCTTCACGGAACAACCTCTCTTGCCTCCTCTGTCTCTCCCTCTCTCTCCCCCTCCTCTCCCTCTGTCTCCTCTCTCTGACCTCCCTGGGCAGCAGTCGGGGCAGCCTGCTTGGGTTTTCCTTCTTCAAGAGGCCCAGAGTCTGGAGTTTGATCCAGACACTGAGCGGAAGCTTTTTAAGGAGCTTTCCAGCAAGTTTTAGCACTATGGAGTTAGCCAGGTCTGCCAGGACCCCGAGGGGGCGTCTACTGAAACGCTTCACCCAGAGGAGGCCCTTGGCCAAGGGGGAGGTGTTACTGCAGCGAGCCTGATACTCTAAAGGCAAGCTCTTTAGGGGGACTGGGATTTTGGACTGGCGCCCACCCCAGTTGCGCCCTGCTTTGGGAAACATCTCATAGAGGTTACGCTCAGCCATGCCGCCCAGGACTGACTGGCACATAGCAAACAGGGGCCGAGGCAGGCGGAAAAGGACGCGCATGCAGAGGCGGTTGACTTTGCGGGGTGCGTACTGGAGGAAGTCGCGGGCCGGCCTGACAATCAGCACCACCACCAAGTAGAGAGAGAGGAAGAGGGAGGGAGAGCTGAGGAAGGAGGCTGAAATCAAAATCATGGGGATGTAATAAATCCCCAAACTGAGGGCGAGTCCTAAACTGAAGAGGCCGTTGGCCCAGAGGCTGAGCGACAGGTATGTGGAGAGAGAAAGAGAGCAGCATGAACGAAGGAAGAGGTACGAGAAGAAGAGCGCCAAGAAGGCAAGCTCCGCGGAAAGAAGAACAGAGGCCACCGAGGGCAGAGGAGGTGAGCGACGGAGGGAGAGGAGGAAGATGGAGAGTAGCAGCAAAGTGAGGTTGGAGGGCTGGGCAGCAGCGGAGAGGGAGAGGAGGAGGCAGATGGCGTGAGAGAAGAGTGAAGGGAAAGAAGTCTGGGTGGGAGGAGGGGGAGGAGGGGAAGTGATGGGTTCGGGGTCCAGCTCCTCTGCAGCATCAGGGAAGTAAAACTCAGACAGCTCATCGATCACTCGGTCACGGAGTCGTCTCTTTTCTGGGGACAGGGACGAGATGAACTCTGACGGACAACCGTCAGCCACGCCCCTGCCCTCTTCTTCCTCGTCATCAGTGTCGACATGTGCAGTTTTACTGGGATCAACCTCGTACTCCCACTGCACCCCTTCTACTTCCCTCACTATTGTCCCCTCTTCACTGACTTTCCACTCCTCCCTCTCATTCTCATCTTCTCCCTTTGTTATATCGTTGTCATCGAACTCAACTTTCCTTTTAACCACAGGGGCACTCATACACATTTCATCATCTTCCAATACTGCTCCATCAAGCTCATTCTCACCATCATGCATCTCCCTCCCCTTTTTGAACTCGCCATCCCTCTCGTCCTCCCCCTCTACTCCTACCACCCCCACCTCGCTGTCCTCTCCCTCCTCACTCACTTTGAGGCTCTTGGGCTGCTGGCGGACCTCCACGGCGTGTTTCTGACGCAGCTCCTGCTCACGCCTCTTGTTATACTCCATCTGGTTGGTGAGCTCCGTCTGGTGCTGCGTGCGGATCAGGTCGGCCCGCGTACGCTGCACCAAACCCAGCTGGCGGAACTCCAGCTCCTGGGTGGACTCGTGGTGACGTAGAAGCATTGCACACTCCAGGTCCTTCAGAGTCTGCTTCTTGTTCAGGTCCTAGAGAAGAATAGAAGATGATAAAGAGGGAGGGAGGATATTGTAATATCGTGAGGAGAGGAAACTTGTCGCAGGACACATTTCTCTACAAATCTATGTTTAATATTGAATCCTACTGGACTGATGGCTGCTTAAAATAGGTTTTAGGAGAATTGAATTGCTGATCCAACATTGACACGGCAATCTAATAAAAAAAAATGGTACCTCTCGGAGCAGGTCTTGCTCCAGGTTGTGGCGTGCCAGCAGCATCTTCCTCTTGTACTGACGACACTGTAGCTCATAATACTGCCTCTGCCGCCGCAGCAGGCCTGCCTCTTCCTCGGCCTGCAGCTGCTGCAGACACTCCTTCTGATGCACCAACCACTCTTGTTTCTCCCGCTTTGGTGTTGACTGGTTCTCATTCAGTTCCTGGAGTGGAAATAAATGAAAGGCAATGAACAGAAAGTACAGTAGCGTTAGCTGAATGGGCTGAAAGATCAATGCTGTTTGTATAGTGTTAGTATGACGTAGGTTCATTTTAATTTAAGTCAGTTTAATGGTAAAAATAAATGAATAGAAGTTAAATTCTTGTTGAGGTAAATTGGAATGTGCCATTAGTAGCTGGTCGAGCTGATCAACAGCTGTTTTATTTACTCATAACAGGAACTGTGCTTCTATCTATAATTCTCACAGAAATACTTGTGGTTGTCAGCTGACTGGTGAAAAACCTAGAAGCACCTCTTTGAGCTGCTCCTTGCGTTGTCGATACTGCCGTTTCTGGGACTCCAGCAGACCCGTCAACTCCTTCTTTTGCTGGCCCAGTATGTGCTGCTGGAACTTCTTCTCCTCAGTCAGAACAGCCTTTGTCTGAAAAAAACAACAAAAAAAACAATCTCATTACTATCAGAGCTTTTAAGATAAAAATATGGAATATTCACTATATATCAGGTAGCTTTTTTCGGGATTTTCCTAATGACTAATTTGTATACACGGAGGTTTAATCTTAGACTAGTCTAAAAGTAAGAAGAATTAGAAACTCAATAACCAAATTGCTGCTAAAATCAATACGTCCCAGGTGTCCACTCCGGGCGCCCGGTTAGGAATGCGCCTCACAAACCCGGTGTGTGGTGTAATATTTGATGAAATGCTTCTTGACATGTCTGCATCTCGTATTCATCCAACCCTCCGTTCTCCTCTCACTATGGGTCACTCACCCTCCACCAGCTCACCTCCTTCTCAAGGATAGCCTGGTGCTTCTTGGAGAGCTTTTCTCCCTCCATTGAGAAGCTGTTCCTCTGATTCTCCAGCTCTTTGTCCAGTCTCAGCTGGTGCTCGTCCATCTCTGCCTTCAGCTTGTTCTCCAGGCCCATCAGCTGCTTCTGGTGCTGCCGGCGCATTCGCTTGTACCTGTGAGGAGACGCAGGGCATGAAGTTAGATAGAAGGAAGGTAAGCCCTCTGATTCGCTTATTTCAAACAAGGTTTTCACTTTGTTTGAAGGTTTTATTTGTTCTCTGTTAAAGTTTAAAATGCACGGGTGTCCGTTTTATATATTTATAAGGTGTGGACTGGAAAGCCTTTTCACACTGCAAGTATGATTAGGAGCTATACAAATAAACTTGAAACGTGTTGGCTTTGTCTTCCTTTTGTAGCAATAAATGGCACGTATTCGCATGTGTCACCTTACCCAGACATCTGCTCTCTCAGGGCCGAGCCCTGCTCATGTTCCTGGATCTGACGAGTGACGAGCGAGGCTGTCCTGATGGTGGCAAAATGGTCTCTGCCTCGACGACGCCTCCCTCCTCCTCCTCCTCCTCCTCCCCCTCCTCCTCCTCCTCCTCCCCCTCCTCCTCCTCCTCCTCCGCTGCCTCCCCCTCCACCGCCAACTGCAGACAATGCTTCTCGTAGTGGGTCAACCTCTGGCTGATAGGGATCATCGTAGATGTTGTCATGGCTCTACATAGCGAAGATAGAGCAAAAGAGGAAAGAGAAGCGAGGCAAAGGATTTATAAAGACAAGTTTGCGGTGGTTTAGGATAAGGATAGATATTTTCCACTGACTAGTTGTTTAGCTAAACGTCATCCTAGTATTAAAAAAAGTGTTTGCATGTGTAAAATTGGCCTGATAACAAGTTTGTCCAACTCCAGTATTTAAGTAAGACAAAGTGCTAAAAATAAGTAAAAGGGTTATGCTTCCAATACCTTTACAGAATTTACTCACTGATGATTGTATGCACCTTAAAACAATTTTTTATTTCTATTATGATATTAGGATGATACAAGTCTTAGGAAAAGGCTCTATGTGAAACGGATGGACATGGTGCAGAATGTGTCAAAGAGAGTTTTGGGAGGGACACTCCTCCTCAACATGACCGCCCACAGACAGGAAAACATTTGGACTGACCAGGGGCTTGTGCAGGACGGAGCTGTTAGAGGTGACGGTGTGCTCTCCCTCCTGCATCATGGCCATCTCCCCGCTGTCGTCAGAGCCGTCTGCCAGGCTGTTGACTGAGCTGCTCTGGGAGCTGGCACTGATTGACATGGATGGCAAAGAGTGGGAGCTTTCCATGCTGTTGACTGTGCCGGTGCGCAGCATATACTGCTCCACATCCTTACGGTAAAGAAAAAGAGGACGTTTTGTCAGGTGGTACAAGTGTTTTGACCAGTTTATGTGACCAAATGTGCTTATCCTATGAAAACCCTTCTGAGTAGACATACAGTAAATATGAAACAAACTAACAGTGAGACACAGGCTAACACTATAAAAGTGCAGCCCCACATTCTTAGAATTCCTTCACTTCCTTTTTTTGGGGAACAACCAACTGGAATTAAATGATGATGCAAACAAAGGCCTTTGTATGGAGAGGAAGGGGCCCTAAGTTCACAATATATATTCACACGTACAATACAAAGGCAGGATGGATGCTAAAACCAGCTGTTATTCCTTACAGACCCTGATACTTGTTTCTTCCTCTTCAGAAATAAAAGGTTTTTTGCAAGCTTCATTTTTAAGGCAGCTCATACTACTTTGTTTGGTTTAACTAGACTCCTACGAACTTTAGGGTTACTACAGGAACTCCGTTACAAAGTTTCTTGTGAGTTTCTGAAGGTTTGGAGGGATTTCCAATCTCACATTTACAACAAAATGTGAAGTAATGAGTGTGTTTTCAAGAGTCCTTGAGTCATGCTCGTGGTTAGCAGGAAATGTGACACAATGACCAAAAATTTGAATTCACTTCAAAATTCACACCCACCCAAAAATCAGACCACTCAAAGCACTGTAATGTTTAAAGTAGAGAAGTCCCTAGGCGACCCTAAGAATCAATATTGGTGCTGATCTGTATCTGCTAAAATAAAGCGGAACACATTTGATCCTTTCATTACTGTACTCTACTGTGTTTTGTCAACCTCGCCTGCTAGTGTTGCAGCATTGCTCTCATTTATGACAGCAGGTTTCTACGGTGCGAGCATTCCAACCAGGACTTGGATCAGGTAGCTTGTGAAAAATAAGGTTTGCCAAATTTAGTAGTCTACAGCTGTTATTTCAATGTGTCAGATACACATTCAATCAACATTTAGGTAAATTGGTACCTACAATCAGTATCGGATTGGACACCCAATGTTAAAGGACTCGGATTGGGGACAAAAAAAACTCGATCAGGACATCCCTAGTTAGTACATTGAGAACCAATAGTAGCCAGTATTTATCCATCAGTCACTGCGTCTCTAACCTCTAACGACCTCCCAGACTTATTTTTTAACCTCATGTCTCCCTACAGCTCTGTTGGCCTCTTCCTCCCCTCTGTCCCATTCTTACCTCTTCCTCTTCGCCTCCTTCTGGTGCGGGGCCATTGTGTGCCTCATGGAAGAGGATTTTCTTCATCTTCCGGTACTGAAGGTTGTCCAGCTCGCGGACAGCGTCCTTGGTGCGGGCGATCAGGTCCATCACAGCTGTCATGGGACGCTCTCTGCATAGGAAATGGTGCTGGGTGGACAGAAGGGTTAAGAGAATGGATGAACAATAAAATAGTCACAGGATTCTGAGGGTCTGAGATCAAGAAAGAAATGCAAATTAGTTGTGTTTCCATCAAGTGGTTTGGAGCGAGTTAACAACGTAGTTTCATCAGAAGTTGGAGCTTTAGGCTACGCATGGCTGTAAGCTGCCAGTAAACGGAGTAGAAGTAGAGGTTGCTAGACGGAAACAAAACATTTGCCTCTGCCATCTAACCGCATCTAACCCAGAACGAGAGAAATGGAGAGGTCTTCAGGAATTTGGTTCAATTGAGCAAGTTTGAATTGTTCTTTAATGTCCGTGAGTATTGACCATGTGTCATGCTGTCCGGAGACATGAAAGACACGTTAGGGGAATATCAGGGAGGACGCCGACAGCGGAAACACCTGAATAGTCCTGTGAGGAAATGTCCGCTACGTTAGAACTTATTCATCAAAGGTGTTTCCACATCCCATTTAGCGAATCAACTCTTTTCGACCAAAGGCAAAAACCACCTCAAGCAAGCGTAAAACGTTTTTGCATAATTGAGGAAGTTTTGACGAATTTTGTCGTTTTTCCATTCGGCTTTTCAAATGCAATACTTCAAAATGTGCGTCAATATAGGTAAATGGAAACACGACTACTGATGCTCACACATTACACCTCCACTCACTGTTTTCCTTTGATATTAGGCAAAGGCAAATCATTTGTTTCCCCAACAGCAACAAGCTGACCCGCTTGTTATGCCAGCACACATTTGACCCTTGTGTTGTCCTCCCGTCAACCTTGACATTTTTGACGCCTTTTTTTCACGGTTTGTTTTTGCTTTTTCCAACGTTTTAAATTGTAAAATTTTTCTTCTACACATTTTCAGCGGTTATTTCTACGTCCCATATTCCCTGATATAAAACAAAAATTGAAAACGGGTCAATGTGACCTGAAGTCAACACAAGTCAACTGGAACAGCAAACGTAAACAGAGACTACTTTAGTATTTATTTACAGCTGGTTGTAACTAAAGAGAAAGGGTAGCACTTTATTTTGAAATAACTAATTCAATTTGAACACCTGGTGTACAAAAAGGAATGAAATATATTTGTTTGCATCTGTTGAATTTGATTTCTGTTATTAATGAAAACAATACAATATACAATAATACATGACATATGCAGATTGGCGCAGCACTTGAGAGCACTGTATGTGCCCTACACACATAATGTACATCACATTATTTTATTAGAACATACAAATTATATTCATTCCTTCAATTTCAAACAATTAGTTCCCTGGCTAAAAACTCTAACAAAGAGATAATCACATGTTGCCGCCTGCCTTCATGTACAAAATCAAACACTTTGTACCTTGAGCAGCACATCAGAGGTAGGTCTGTCCTGGGCGATCTTTTGCAAACAGGAGTCCACAAAATTGCGGAAATAATCGGACCTGAAAACGATAAAATTGTCATAAAACCACCATTAACACTGGGATGTTATGATAATTGATTATGATATGATATCAAGCAGCTTGTAAATGACCTAACTTCAACACAGATCCATGAATTCAGTTGGTCTCACTCAATACTTTTTAAAGCTCTATGTGCTGACGTTTTCATAGTACAATATCAACTTTTAATTATTCTTTGTCAGTAGTTTTTTGCAGGATGTTACAAAGCATTTAAAACCCTTTAACATGTGCCTATTCTGACTGCATACTGGGGTGACACAGGAGGTGTTGTGGGTTTATATTGAACAGAAATGATAAAACCAATGTGCTTCTTGATTCCCTGTGATCTGCAAGCACCAAGTCACAAACACTTTATTGTCTAATGTAAAACTAACTGCAACAGACCGAAGCTGCAAATTCTGACTGTCATCATAGTGTTAAGTTAATTTTATTTTCTACAATTTTCATCAGCACTTTGTCAGCCTCTTGTAGACTTCCTGGAAATGTGTGTAAAATCATAACTTTAATCAATCCTCCATCCTTTGAAAAACATCATGTTGAAAGGGCCTCAATAACATTAGAAGCTACTTTATAAAAGCAACATTTGTAACATAATCTCAAGCAACACAAGAAAATGCTCCTCTTTGCCCATTAAACCAACAACAAAAGTCTTATTTGCCTAAAAAGGACATTTAGGAATCTCACCAGTGATTAGACTGCAACACAGGGCTTTCATTCTGGGCGATGTGGTATAAGGCACTCATAGCATTCATGTTGAACAGAGGAGGCTTTCTTTCCGCTAGAGAGTGACAAAGCACGACATAGCGTGACAGAGAGTGGCAGATAAAGAGCAAGAACAAAAAAAGATGAGAGGAGAAAGCAAAGAAAAGGGTTTGATGCTTTCAGCTTTGTGAACACACAAAAGAACACACACTTGTGGACAATGTTACGGCCATCTCTTACCCAGCTCTATGCAGGTAATGCCAAGTGACCACACATCCACCTTCCCGTCGTACTGACCCTCGTCCATGGCCAGGATCACCTCAGGGGCCATCCTGCATGGATGATACAACAAAGCAATTCAGCCTTTTCCTTCTCTTTTCCTTTGATCCTGGACCACCTCAGGGCTCACTGTCACCACATGAATGGACATGAACATTACAAGGGTTAGGCTGCCTCATGAACAACAACAATAATAACCTGTTGCCAATGAATAGTGGAGTCTGATGTACCTGTGAGAAATATGCAGGTAGTGCTGAAAGGTTTAGTTGACAGACAGTACAATACTAAACACTTGCTGGTTCCAGCACCTCAAATACATACAATATGTAAATATCTATTCAAATATGTAAATAAAGATCAGTATGTCAATGAAAAAGAAAAAAAGAAAAAAAAAAGTACAGTTACCCTGCAGTTGTTCAAGTTCGAACTTCACTCTGTTGCAGGTTTTAAATTAGGGCGGCATGATATGATGAAAATATGCGATATACGTTGTTGAATATTGCGATAACGATAAATAAACAGATATTAAGTGTACTTTGTTCTTCCTTTCTGCTGCTTTCAGAATTCTGCTAAAATACAACAAATTGCTTGTTGAATTTAAAACAATGAAATCATTTCCAACATTCTTTTATTAAACAAATTGAACGTTGAATTAAATAGAAAAGGCATTACTAAAAAAAAGAATGACAGTTACAGTTTAAAGTGCTGATATTTTCTTTCAACTGACACAAAATAAATCGCAGTGTCTTTCGCGATGTGTTTATTGCGCAAGTTGATATCGCAATGACGATAAAAAAACGATATATTGTGCAGCCCTACTAGATGAATTTGATGATGAGATGGACTTTCTAGCGGCCACACATTGTTGGAACCTGTGACAATAAATCAAGCACAGCCAGCCAGAGATGAGTAGTCGGCTAATTGAAGTTTGGTGTATTGCAAATAAAACTGAAGCTACCTGCAGAAATAGATAGATAGATATTAGGGGTAAGAGGAGAAATGGGTTTCTTTTTGTGATTGGGGTAAAAGGTAATCACTAAAGATTTTAATATCAAAATACATTTTTAATTTTACTTTAACTAAAGCCCTAGGCCTAAGGCTTTTGTGAAAGGTAAAACTGGAAAAGGTCTGTAAATCTGGTAGACGCTGCCTTTGTCTAGGTTGAAAGGAGTAATAAGGTTTACCGTCTATACACCCTCCTGTTGTTGTATTATAATCCTCATAAGTCAACAACACAATGTGATTTGTTGATTCCTTTATTCGCGTTGCAAAAGGTCAGAAAAACACTTGCCATGGTAAATAAGACTGTCTCCAAATGAACCAGGACCGGACTCTTAAGGATTACAACTTTAAAAATGGCTTCCAGGTATATTATGATGCAGGGACATACTTAGTGGAGCTTAAGAACATCAGGGGAGTTAATTACATTTTTCATTAGCGGGGACCATTTTTTAGTAAAAGTCTGTTGTTTGGGAAAGCCAATGAATACGGACATGAGCACGGTGCAAGCGTTGCAGGGTCAGAATTTGGTGTAATTCTTATGAATCCACAAGGATTAACTGTCATCATCTAATGACGAGGATGACACCGTTATGAGGAATAAGTCTGATGTGTTACCAGTAAGGTGTTCCCACGAAGGAGTTGGCTGGGGCAACGATGGAGGCAGAGCCAAAGTCTCCCAGTTTGACCTGACCCGGCTCCGTTAGCAAGATGTTTCCTGCCTTCACATCTCTGAGAGAGAGAAATGATCAGATAAGAGAAAATGACTGGTCAGGAAAATCGTGAGGAAAACAAAACAAACAGAGACATATGAGAGAGAAAATGGATTGTAAGGCCCCGTTCCGACCTGGTTTTAATATCCGTCCTGGTTCTAATATCTGTCCCGAATGATCTGATCACAAGTGGACAGCTCTAGGTACGTGTGTTTTCACCTGTCCGTAGAATGTGTTTCCAAATGCGCCCTGAGTGACCACTTGTAATCGGATCTCACTTCCCCGCTCTATATGCAAATAAACACGGACATCATTTCCGTTTGCATAGGCTGGTTATGTGCGTTTATGAATGTCAGTTGCTCCTCTCACATAAATCATGTGAAAAATGAAAAAAGCGCTGCCCAGTCTGTCTGTGTGCCAACCATAGACAGTACATAAAAGGGTGCCGACATAAGGATGTCTACTGACGGGCGGTGGGACCTGTGCAGGAGAAAAAATATGTTTTTAAAAGTCTGTGTTCAGCTCTCAGTACATTTGTTGCTTCTAACTGAATCTCTGTGGTTTGAAGTTTAGTTTATATTATAACTGCTTTATTTTACGTTTCATGTTCGCTTATAGGAGTCGTCAAGAGCACAGGAAGACCCAACATTTCTTGATTTTGCCGCTTCATAATAAAAGCATTCAAATACCAAAATAACGGGGGACTTTTATTGTGAAGAACTTATACTGGAGGAAATGAAACCGTTTCACATCCACTGCATTGACCACACAGTTCGCCGACAGCGCTGTGTACCTCTGGTAATGCGAGACTAATAAAAAACATCCAAAAAACACGATTCACTCTCAGTGGTCTCTGTGATATGAGAAATACTTTGAATGAGTACGAAGTTCTGCTCACAGTTGAGTAGGCGGTCTTTAATGTGGACACAGGACACACTCCTGTTCTCACTGCTATTAGAAAGTGGACACTAAACCACCCACAAATGTGTTTTTTGAGATCCGATCTCAATGCGTCCTGAGAGCGTTTTCACCTGTACCTAGAGCTATCCACTTGTGATGGGATCACTCAGGACGGATGTTAAAACAAGGTCGGAGTGGGGTGTTATTAGATGCACTAAAATGTGTTGCTGCACAGTGTGTGAGCACAAACACCATTGCATAAGCTCATCTTAGGCAGCACAGTTTGTGCTTTCTCCCCTGTATTTGTTTTGCCTCTTGTCACAAGAAGTGTGGGGGAGGAGAGCCGAATAGATACGGATAGTGAGAAAAGAACGGGGGTTACCTGTGAATCATGTTGTGAGAGTGAAGATACACCAATCCCTGCAATGCACCATGGGTTATGGCAGCTATTTCCACTTCCTGGAGGGGTTTCTTGTGGACTGGGAGAAGAGAGATATTTGGGGATATCAGGCATTGCTAAGGTAAACGACTATAATATAATTAACTCATTAGTGTAATCTTAATTAATTTGCGCCAATGTCTCAATTACTTATTTGTCTCCATTATTTCCTACTTACCTTCTAAGAGGTCAGAAGCTGAGCCCAAGCAGTACTCCATCACCAGCTAGGAGAGAAACAGAGGGAGTGTTAAACTGCATGTGATTTTAGGGAGGCTTAAATCCAGGAGCACACTTCATGTTAAGGAATTTTTTGGAAAAAGCATTTTTTTTTGGACCGGAGGCAGTTTTCCATGAGAATTCAGTACAGTTATGGAAGTGTGAGGGCTGTTGTTGGACTCCGGTACAGCCCAAAAGCGTCTCCTACAGTCTGCAAACAAAATACTCTGTGAATAAGCAAGAAGTAGTAAAGAAGAAGAGAGCAGAAGAAAAGGAAAGCAGGCTGCCTGGCAGCGAGTTTTTTTTTTTTTGCAGGATGGTAGGGGAAGACTCATGAATATTCATTAGGGAACTCATCCCTGATTGACCAACCCTGACATTCTTACCCTAACCATAACCAATCCCACTCCTCTTGCCTAAACATAACCAATCCCACCAGAGCAGGCAACGAGTACTAGCCATTCAGAGCGAGAGTAGGATTCTTCCCCTACCATCTTGCAAAAAAAAAAAATGTCGCTGCCTGGCAACGGTAGTAAATACGTCCATGTTAAATACTGACATACCGCGAAACATTACAATTATCCACTCTAATCATTAACATGACTGACGTTTATCTCCAAATCGAAATGACTGTCTGCCTGTAACACTGTTAATAACACTCTTTCCATGAAGCGTTTTTTTTTTATTTTTTTTTTAAGCTTTGACAAAACAATCTCATGTTTTTCCACACAGCAAAATGCTTCTTCTTCTTCTCTCTTCTTGTTCTTCTTTTCTCGTCTCTCTCTGACCACATATTTAAGGCTGTTTGACTTGCTGTGGTCTGTTCATGAAGAATCACACAGATGTGTGTAGAGGCAAACCTGCTCATCAAAAATTCGGAGGTGCACGGCCACATGCCGCGACAGCTTGCGGAGCCTTCCCGCTGGAAACGACAGCCGTGGTGACGTCATTTTAGGAACACCGCGGCTACCATAAACCTGGCTTTAGACTGGATGCTTCCTGCTGAGATGCTGAAGCACTGACATTGTGCTATTGTGGTAAGCTAGTTAGGTTTTTTTAGGTAGGAGTGTTTTGGTTTTGTTTCAAATTATCCTAAACTTTTGACACTTTTTCATTTTCTCTGGTCTGTCCTCTCTCTTCGCCCCCTGCTATTTTCTCTCTCTTTCTCCATTTTGCAATCCACGCCATTTTCTTCAGTCACCTGTACACAGCCTGTAAGCATGTTCTGTGACAGAAATAATCATCCGTGTGAAACACAGTGGGCTGTATAGTTATATGGATTAAATGAAGCTTTGATGCAAAGAATTGGCTTTCGTTTCAGCCCTGTGTGTATTGTGCAATCAATTTACGTTAGGATTTGAAACATGCCTAAAAACACACAGACACACACACACGCTCTTACCCATGCTGTGTGCTCTCTCAAGTAGCAGCCGTGGTACTCGACAGTGTTGGGGTGACGCAGTTTCTGGAGGAACTTCACTTCCTTGATGATATCCTGCCATTTCTGGAACATCAGCAGAGCCACAATCATTGATGAGCAAACCTGACTGATGAACTGATGTTACATCTACAGAGTCGCCAGGTCTTACCTCATTGGACTGTTTGCCGCTGTAGGACATCTTCTTAATGGCCACCACCTCATTGGTGCGGATGTCATGGGCCTAATGTGGTAATGATAGGGACAACAGACAATAAATTAAATTTTTCCAAGTCTTCTTAAGTGTTCTTTAAACATGTTCATGCTTGAGAACTCTGGGGTTAATCAGCCATTTTTACATCAGACCCAAAAGAGAAATCACTATTACATAAAGCAAGGATTTCTGCTGAGCCTTCTTCCCTCTTCTTTTCTACCCTCTCCCGCTGATCCCTTCATCCATGACTGGCTCCTTTTCACCCTTCATTAAACAGAGCTTTTTCATCCAGCACTTACGAGTTGTCCTTTGTCCTTGACTCGCACCATGCTCATCATCAGCAGATTTGTCCCCCTTGTGTTCTTACTGGCCGGACCTTCATCATTACTGTCCCTCCTGTCTAACAGACACCATCTCTGACATGCAACATCACTCTCACCATTGTCTGTCATCTATTCTCCTTAGTTTTGCTTACCTTTTCATACCATCAACCACTTTGACCCAGGCAATATTCACCACAATGACTACACCTCAATGATGGGAAAAACAGCTGTTTGTTCTCAGAGGAAGGGTTTTTGGGTTGACCACTAGTAGCAACAATCTGATATAGCTTTGAGCTACTACAACTAACAATCACTATTAGTATTTTTGTCATTGCTTATTATATTTTAATTAAATAGATTTGTTGCCTCTATATCAAAAAAGTGACAACCTTCTATCTCGACCATCACACAAAAAATATTGCAAACCACCACATTTGAGAAGATAATGATTTTCACTATCACTTTCATTTGTATTACACAATGTTTTGATAAATTAGGCCAAATTAAAAAAGTTCAGCTTTGTCTTTAATGGCTTGTGCTAAAGATAAACTGAACAAGATTAATGATCTCAACGCCTCTCTAGCAAGCACTATACCCCTGAGGAGTGCACAAAATATTAACAGAAATCAATACTTCAAAAGTGAAAAGGGCTAACAGTCAGTGAAAATCTATCTATGATCTCAAAGTAGACCACATTCAAGAACAGAAGCGATTTTCAGCTAGGTTAATTGTCACTTGCCTAATAATTAGACGCCCATATTCATATTTTACACATGTATTCGTATCAGCAAAGTGTTGGGTGTTAACTAAACCTAACGCTGTGATTCTCAACTGGTGGGTCGTGGACAGCTAGTCAATAAATAAATAAATATTTAATTTAAAAAAATATTTTGACGGACATGCGTCAGCACTGTGCAGCAGTCTAGCGCCGTAGTCATGGTAACCATCATTCGATTAACGTTCACTTAAAATTTGTGTCGATGTTCAGAGGCAATTTAAAATGTGGATTTTCGTACATTGAGGATAAAAAAGGGACAGAAATGACAGGTTAGGTGAAAACATCTTGTTTTGTGGGCCTTTTTAAAAATATATTTAGTGTAGGGCTGGGACGATTCGTCGACGTTAACCATTACGTAAATGCGTCGACACAAATAATTTGCGTCGACGCGTCACGCATACAAAAAAGCAAACATAGGTGCCTCCAGCAACAGTGCAAGTATGGATTCCTTGCGAGTTCAACAACACGTTGAGAAAAAGGCTTGCACATGGTCTTCTAAAGTGTGGGAGTATTTTACTCTTAATGCCAGCAACAACGTGGTAGTCCGTAGACTTTGTAAAATGCATCCCTGAGTCAGGATAACAGCAGCAAAACACCATAAGTTCTGCTCACCTTTTTGCTCTGCTCCCTTTCCCTCCCAAGTAGAGTTTAGATTCTCTGCCCGAGCCCGAACTTGACCCACGGGCCGGGTCCGGACGATATTTCCTGCCACTATCCCCTTGATCAAGCATTTGCGTTTTTTAAAGCATTACTTTATTGGGTGGGGAGAAAGCTATGTCTTTCCAGCTTCTCCCGTAGCTCTGGGTAAATGTCCTGCACTGACTTGAGTGTGAGGTAAACTGTGCTAAAATCGTGTCTCCCCCATCTGTAGCACTGTCTTCCATAATTGCGCAACCAGGCCAGATTGTTTCAGATATCTCACGAGTCCTTTATAACGTCAGTTATAACGGCCCACGTATTAAAAAATTGTCGGGTTAAAACGGGTTAGGGCTCATAGTTCCAGTTAATGTGTCGGGCCGGGTCAGGCTTGGACACAACATGCATAGGCTCGGGTAGGGTCAGACTTGATTTTTTGTGCCCGATCTAAGCTTTACTCCCAAGCATGTGCGATTATCAACATAGTGACACGGAATGTGTTGCCAGTAGCAGCCCAACGGTACATTAGTCTGTTGATTCGTTTTAATGCCCCGCTATGACTTAACATCAAGCATCATCAAACGCTGTCAGTCGGCAGTGTTATTTTTTTGGTTTACCATCATCATGAGTGACCCAATTGATTACAGACTGTTATATTAGACACTCTACAACTTGCCTTATGTTGTATTTATTTGATACATCTGATTTCATATGTTGCTAAAATTGCACCTTTTTTACTGTAAGACTAAAGGGAGAAGAGCTTGGATGTTAAATAAGAGCGTATTCATTATTTTACCTACTACTGTTAAAAAAAGCAAATACAGGCTACTCTTTTGCACTTGCTGTTTTTATTTTTGTATTCCTCCTGAAAGTGACTTTATTTTGTCGTTGGATTGATAGCCTACATCTGGCTTCAGGTTGCACTACAAATTCATTTTACTTGAACAGTGCAGTGTTAATCAATTTTAATAAATAGAGACTTGAACCTTATTGAAATTTGTTTTGTGTAAATTGTTAATTGAGCAATGGGAAATATAAAATAATCGCTAATTGAAAAATTAATCGTTAGATTAACTGAAAAATTAATCATTAGATTAGTCAACTAATCGAAAAATTAATCGCTAGATTAATTGTTTAAAAAAAAAAATTGTTTATGACATGCATTTGTCATGGTCCTCCTCAGTTTCTTCCTAGGCTAATGTTCTCTGAATGCAGAGATATGCATAGAAGTTAAATATCTAATTTTGTGGCCTTATTCATTTTGTACTTTAGTCACTTTTGTCCATGCAGTTGCCATGTTCCTCCTCAGTTTCTTATTAAAGTGCTCTGAAATGCACTTAAAAAGCTGTTTTTAATCATCAGGTACTTAATTCCTTTGCCTGATAAATATTCATGTTAAATTTAATTTTGCACCTGAAATTCATACAGCTCAAATTGTAACTTTTAACTGTTTAGTGTATCCATATTATGAGGCCAGCTGACAAAGATGAAAGACAAGATTTACAATTTAAGAGGATACCACAGCGGCACCTACTTACTATTACAGACCCAAACACCAAGGAATGCAACTTACGAAGTAGACTGCTCCGAAGCTCCCATGGCCGATCTCCCTCAGGTCCGTGAAGAGCTTCTCAGGGTCCTCCCTGAAGAACAGCTCAGCCACCTCCGGGTCCTTCAGGCTCCCGGCCCGCACACTCGACGGCATGGCCAGCGCCTGGTGAGCGCGGAAGAGACACACTGCGTGAGCGTCTGTTATTTGGAAGGATTACCAACATATGTGTTGGAAACATGAGCCGCCTGGGTAATATGGTCACTGACTTCTCTATGCACGTTACAACTTTACTTAATTGCATCTATGTTTATATTAATGTGCATGTGTTTTTCTTTTGTAGATTTCAAACTTGTTAAACTCAATTAAGATCTGTTAAAAAAAAAGAAATATTCTCTAGTCTGACATATACGCACGCACGCAAATCTGTGTTGGCTCATATGGATGGAAAATATCAAAGTGACGATCAGCTTCAATTGACCATTCATCCACCCATTCATTGATCCATCATCATCCATCTGTCTCTCTAGCAGAAATATAAGGGTAAAGAATACTGGCAAAACTTAAAATTGCTGTATGTATCTTTTTACAATTAACACTGAAATATTCAAAAAGAGTTAATTATCATAATGTCATACAGCTTTTAGCTTCTGTAGATCCAATTGTAAATGAGGTGGAAAGGAATACCTGTTTTTGTACTGCATAACCATGTAGAGATCAAAATATCTTAAATTGCAAATGCAGCGTTTATTTCCTCCCTCATGTTAAAGTAGGACTCAAAAATCCACACACAACTCTTCACATGTTTTTTAATAAAACAATCCTCCTGGGCAAAACTTTTCACTGGTCATTCACTGGTCCTTCAACAGTATGGCCATCACAGTGAGACAATAGACAGCATACAGCAGACAACAGCAAGGCCCAAATTTACAAGATAAAAGTAATCTGCCAACCAGTCTAGCAGGCCCATGATTTGCCTATCAAGTTTCACCTTTGTTCTAGTACCACTATAGGGTTCGATATCTCTCTGAAAAGGTCATCAGAGGTTTCCTGGCCAATTATAGAAATATAGCCAAAGGAGTGGCATTCACAATGGGATAAACAGGGCCAAACTTCAGTAATAAATATGTTTTGGGAACTCAGATTAAGATTATATTATTATATTACTAAATGCATAAACTGGCCACTGATTAATTCAGTTATGTTATGTCTTATAGGGTAAGGCGATATGACACAACAGCCTGGCACAGGGTATATCATGGGACATCAGGATATTGTCAAAGGGCTAATGTGGAAATGTAACACATGCTCCATATTTTTTAAGTGGTCAGTAACTGAACAACTGGGCCTTCATGTCAGTATTTCCACACAAAATGAACATGCATGGAACGTTCTTTGAAGGCCATTTTGCTACTGTCAAAGAGGAAGCATATAGTTCCTTTGAAAATGAGAAGTTATTCTACACCCACACACACACACACACACAATGTGGTTTCATTCAACATTATCTCTCTAAAATGCATTTTCACATCCTGGGGGCTCCTTGTGCATGTTCTGGAAAACAAAATGCTTATTGTCCTTGGTTTGTGAGACAGAGAAGTTTGTGTCTTATGTCGATAATAGTTTGCCATCAGTGTCATGTACAGTGTGCATCTCTGCTGAGCAAGCCAGATGGCTTTTGTACTTGGCTGGTCAATTATGCTATCTTTGCTTTGACTCATCAAAGAAATGCATGACATATAATCAATAGTAGACAACAACAATTCAAGGATGGCTGGGTGTTCAGGCTGCAGGCCAACAACAAGCCTACATGGCAATGTCAACGTCTCCAGGATCTGAAAATGAAGTAGTTCATTATGCTAGGTACACTTCTCCCTGCAAAGAGAGACAGATGGGCGAATTCGGCTGCTTTCACATGCTGAATGATTTATAACGTGTCTTACCGTGGCTTTTGGGATCCACTGTAGCTAGCTCTGGAGCTAGCTAACCGGCCGGCCTGGCTGGAAAATATTGGTCTCACTCCCCTTTCCTCGGCACTGGTGTGTCTATTCAACACGAGCACACCACATTCTGTCTGTCGATGCTTTTACTCAAACTCCTCTCCATCCTGATGCTCCCAGTCAATTGGACAGCTAGCACGTCTGCACGACTTGACACGAGTAAAGTGCCAGTCAATTAAAGTGACAGCTAGCTGACTGACGTCTGCCAGCTAAACTAACGGTAGCCAGCCAGCTAGTAGCAGAGCGGTCTCCCAAAGAAAATCAGAGGCTCGCTCTAGCTGATGTTAGCAACACGCTAACTAAATAACGCAACGCCAGGGGCTGCCTGGGACGTTTTCAGTGGGAAACTGATTCATTAATTTCCACGGGTCTGCTCCGTGCTTCACTTTGGACTGTCATTGCGTTAGTGTTGTCGGCGGAATTCATCTCCAGTTCGTGTTATCCCCATTTTGCTCGACTCTCATCCGTTTTTGTTCAGGACTTCATGATGGCGGTGCGGGGCGGGATCCGAAAGGAAAACGGAAGTGTTCTTCTTCGACGATTCAGAAGCAGGCACATGAGCTGCGACGATGCCTCCGTGTGGCCGAGGAGGTTCACCAAAACATTTGTGGAAGAAATAATTTGAATATTTACTTGAAAAGTAGTAGTACTACTGTAAGTACAGAAATATTAGTGTATTCCCTCTGAAAATGTTGTGGAGCAAAAGTATAAACTATCTTAAAATGGTAATAGTAAAGTAAAGTACCAGTAATTGAGTGCTAAACCAATCAGAATTTAGTCTAATTTGCACATCATCATAAAAATGATAATGACAATATATAAATACAAATAAATAAATTTGATTTATAATCAACAGCTATTACAGTAAAACAAAACTATATGGCCCTAAAACTGTCATCATAAGAAGTGATTTCTACATCTGTCCACTAAACACAATACATCATAACTAATTCAGACTAACATCGGAGTTGTAGCTATGGAAATTTAGCTCAACAAATATAAATTGGTTTTTGGGTGTAATCCTTGCTGAAAAATAAAGTTATAAAAATGTCATAGATTTCTGATTGCATAATGCATCACAAACTAAAGGCTTGTGTTTATTCATGATCAACTAACTTCCAGCTATTTTCCGATTTGCATTTTTAATTTACTAACACTTCTACTAATAGAGATTTACCTATGCTACGCCATTTTGCAAATTGCAAATAAATAAATACCTGGGGGAAATTTATGGCGTAATCTTTTTGAGATTTTCTTTTTCAAATCTCTTAATAGATTTTTGAAGTTTTACATCTGTGAAGTTATTTTGATGGCAACCTATTTCTGCATGCACAGACATGTATGATCCCAATCACACATATGGCTTGTTTGGCCGAGCCTTTGCTCTCATAATCCACTCAGTATAATCTCTGTGTTGTGTACTTATATTTTAAACACACACACACACACACACACACACACACACACTTCCATATCCTTCTATATTATCATTCTCGGTTGCAAGCAGCTGCTGATATACTGTACAGTTTCTTATCCACAGTCCACAGTTCTGATCCAATAGGGCTGTTGACTGTGCTTTCATGCGCTGTAATAGCATCTTAATCTTGTTACTAATCCAAAAATGTAACATATTCTTCATCCAGCCATAGCTCCTAATCTTCCATAATTTATTTTATACTTTCCTTACCCTTATATTCCTCCTGCCCTCCACTGCACAGACATCTTTTCATAGCCAGGGGTGCGGCTTTGCATAACCCAGCAGCTGGCCCACTGCACGAGAAAGGGGCAAAAGATAATAAAATCATTACTAGCTCCTGCTGCGGATTATGCTTCTTATGCAAACAGATTTTTGATGACTTTACATAACAGGGAAGCAGGTCAAGGGGGAATAATTCAGAGAGGGCACACTCACTATGAAGACCTGGTGCTTAAATTTCAGTTCGTTCATGCATCCTTACTGTAGGAATTGAAGACTGACCCTGAGGCATTAATCCCTGACATTGTCAATCATGGAAGAAATAATCCTTTTTTTCCCCCACACAAATCTAGCCAATACTCATGCAGATTATCACACACTGGAATATTAGCTGTGGTTCTTTAATGTCATGTTAATTGTCATGTCTTTGAAAACAATAGGGGTTAAAACAACACATAAAGGATACAAATGAGGCTCCATTCTTTTATAGTGTCCACTGTTTTCCCAAAAGAAACAATAAAGCTTATGATTTGGGTTCAAACTTGACAGTGTAAAACCTAATTAGTCCAGATTTAACACATTATCATCATGTATTTAAAAACTTCACTCTTTGAAAAACAATGCTTTTCACACAATGACTCTCCGTTGACCCTCTAAGAATAGATATGAGTGTCCTGATCCAGAAACACTGCGATAACTACTATATAAACTGTGCTGGGAACGTTTACTAGAACGGTGTATGTCTTGTATGAAGTGGGATTAAAAGTAAAACATGCTACAAGATTGTGGTTGGTCATAGAAGATTCTGGGGAAAGTTCATGTGACGCAGAAGATGAGAGAAGATAGGGAGAAGAGTCAGAGAAATTTTAACACACAAAACGCAACATGAAAACAAAATCAAGCAAACACAAAATAAGCAGACAAGACAAAACACATAATGGACATCCAAGTCCATTAAAAGCTTGGAACGCAAACTTTAAATGTTATGATTAATGAGCTGTACGTTTTTTTCTGCTAAATGCTGTGCTTTCTTGTGTTAAAACAATGAATCGATTAGTCGATCAACAGAACATGAATTGTCAACTTTTTTCAAAAGTCATTTATTGTTCAATCATGATTTATCAATCATAAAAAGACTAACACTCCGCAGGCTCCAGCTACTAAAATGTAAATATTTGCTGCTTTTCACTGTTTTTATATCATTAAATATCTTTGAATTATCTGACTAAAAGATTAATTGCTGAAGTAATGACAGAAAAATCAATAATAAAGTGACAGACTTGTCAGCGAATTGGACAACTATGAATTCACAGTAAACAAAAGAAACAAAAACTCTAAGCCTAATCTGTGAACTGAGAGTATGTTTCCTCTGTCCTCTGGGCTCAGATGGCAGTATCATTTACACTATGATGTCAACACTCAGCTGGAGGCGGCTGCATCTCTTTAGCTCCTACGTGAACCTGATGTCCCCCCCGTCACACACCTGACTCCTCCCCATGAGCATACAACCCTGGATGCAGCCACACCCTCCCCTTATACAACCTCCCAGCAGCATCCCGTCAGGCTGAGCAGACCAGGCAGACACACACATACACACACACACACACTAAGACACCGAGAAGAAGATCAAGGAAAATAGGGAAGACGGAGGGCTTTTTGCACTGCAGGTCAGCTGAGTCTCGGCTTCAGGGGTCGTGTATAATGCGCTTGGCTGAAGAACAGAAATCACCAGAAGAAGGTGAGCACAAATACTTACATGGTGACACTTTATTCTTGTTTTGTTAATTTAGCTCATAACAATGGTCTATAGGCTAAGTCCTCAAGGAAAATCACACAAATGACATGTCTTCTGTTATAAGTCTATCCGAATACTTACTTCTACTATTTTGAGAAGTGTTTTTATAATGTCAGAAAATGAAGACACACTCAGAGTTCAGGCATTAGACATAGTGTTCAATTCCTCAGAGGAAATGCAGACTACTCAATCTGTCTTAATCCATAACTTTCTGGCTCTGGAAAAGACTAGCCAGTTCTGATCATCATGTGTCACACTTCCCACTGTTTTTTTTTCCTCTTGCAGAAATGAGTTTGGGGGCAGCGTGCATTTTCTTGCGAGGAGGGAAAAATATTGTAAGTACAGCAGTAACATCTTTTTTTCTATTTTGATGGGTTTGTGTTGATGTGTGAAAAGTCGATGATAACCCAAAAGGTAACCGGGTAAAATGATAAAGAGATATACCGATTGTTTTTCTCTTTGTGCAGTCAAGACAGCTGGCTGATGAGGAGATTGATGGTAAATTAAATTCTCACAATATGCATTATTGCATATTCTCTTGACAACCAACTATCTAGCTGACTGAGAGTTTTTCTCTACATCTCTGCAGAGCTGCGTGATGCATTCAACGAGTTTGATAAAGACAAGGATGGGCTGATCAGCTGTAAGGACCTGGGGAATCTGATGAGGACAATGGGCTACATGCCCACGGAGATGGAGCTGATTGAGCTGAGCCAAAATATCAACATGAATCGTGAGTACCTACAGAGTAAAACATTTTTATTTCTTTTTTTGAGATTGTTTTTGACAGTAGAGATTAATGATACATTCTAGTTAGTGGCTCATTTGATCCAAAATGTAGACAGAATGGATGAAACACAGAAGAGCCCCACATAATTCCTGAATCTTTTCTTTTGATTTTTCCTCCAGTTGGTGGAAAAGTGGACTTGGAGGACTTTGTGGAGCTGATGGCCCCAAAGCTTCTGGCAGAAACGGCTGGGATGATTGGCATGAAGGAGCTCAAAGATGCCTTTAAAGAGGTGAGAGTGAAACGTTTTCCTCATACTTTCCAAAATGCAGCTGCTTCAATGCCAGATTTGTCCAAACACCCCACCAACTCACTCACTGAGGTGTCATAAAGATAAACACTGGCCTTACTCTTTAAAACATTTTTTTTTTTATTACTATTCTCTTGTTTCTCTGGTTAGTTCGACATGGACGGAGACGGAGAGATCACAACAGATGAGCTGCGGTTGGCCATGACCAAGCTGATGGGAGAGCACATGAGCCAAAGGGAGATAGACGCCATTGTAAAAGAAGCAGATGACAACGGAGATGGCACAGTAGACTTTGAAGGTGTGAACTGTCTTTCAGCAGCAGTGACATGAACATCTATAATAGAGCAAATGTAGTCACAATGTTTTTTTTTTTTATAATGGACTTTCTCACTTAACTAATCAAACTTCTCCCTGCTGCAGAGTTCGTCAAAATGATGTCCAACCAATGACAATCGAGGAGACTGTCAATCGAGAGTACCTCTGCACCTCTACGGACAGGCGTTCATATCAATGCTGTCCCTCTACAAATCTCTTTGACAGATGAACTTATATATTAAGAACATGTATTAATGTTGAAATTCAAATAAAAATGCTGCAGAGAAAAGTCAAGCAATGTCAAGTTGTTCTCAAAGAGAAGTTTACATCTATGCAAAGATTGACAATCATTTACTGTACTGAGACATGTTTTATGATCATTGAAACAAGTGTGAAAACAAATAGAACCATCTTATTTTGTTTGATGATATTTATTTTATATAAAGAAAGTATTTTTTTGATTGTTTTGTTGAATTGGATTACATGTATGTATTGCTAATGGAACATATTTCTTTATTTAATTATTCTGACGGTATTCTAATCACTGAAACAATGCTATAATGCACAATTAGATATAAAGGTATAAAAAGAAACTACTTTGTATAGCATATTAACATATACAGTATTTAGCCTGCTTGTTGTAATGTGTTGACTACATACTTTATTTGTGGATGGAATCCAACAATTTAAATCCTGGTAACAGGTATTTTCCAGATGTCTAAATAAAACACCTAAGTATAAACTTTGCAAGAGAGTTTGGGTTTGATATGAATGTGACATGATCCCTGTGTGTGTGTGTGTGTGTGTGTGTGTGTGTGTGTGTGTGTGTGTGTGTGTGTGTGTGTGTGTGTGTTATTATTTATCAATTAGTCTGCAAGAATTAGAATTTTGGCTTTGTCACATATGTGATGAAAGACTACAGCTGCTTTATAATTTGACAAATTCCACAAAAAGTAAAGAGACTTAAGAATTTGCGTGCGAGAAAATATCTGCCATGGCACATTGTAATTTAATCCAAACATGTCTATCTAACCCATGAGGTAAATTTATTTGTTTCAGTGCTAACAAGCAAAGTAAAATGTCTTTCTCTATTCAAATGTGGAACAATTTCTATGCCTGAATTTCATAATAAGTCTACTTGCATAATAATACAAAACTGGCTGGTTGTATAATAAATGATTTAAGGATTTCATGTACCAAAGAAGGGATTTGGAAAACATTTTGTGATGCTGCTGCTCTGCAGGGTATTGAGGATAGAGTAACCTCTCTGCCCTGGCTTTGGAAGGACATAAGGATAAAGAGATTGTGCGACCACTAGTTTCATAAGAGTGCTGTTCCTAAAGTATCTCAAAATTATGACATAATGACTCATGCGTTACAGATTTCTAGATATTAAGGGGAAAATAGGGGAGGAAATTGCTTGTCCCAGAATTGAGCCATTTTAGCAAGGACCGTCTGAGCCAATCTTTTAATTTTGGGAATTCTCAGTACAAGTTGTTAATGTTTAGGTAAATTTGTATGAGAAAACAATGTATGTACCCACACATAATCAAAGCAAATCACTGCTAGTTAGCATTGTTAGTTTATTTCCACTGATACAGTTAATATCTGATCTGGAATAGCAGCATGTGCACATTTTACAAATCAACACAACAATAAAAAAGTTGTTTCAAATTTGCACCAGAATTTCCACCGATTTCACTTCTTACTCTGAAAACAAAGACCTGTGAACAGTCTGTCTTGTGGTTTGTCTCCAATTACTGTGTCAAACTGATCCAAAGCCAGCACAGCTGAGATCAAACACCTGTGTTAAGGGGATTTAGGGTTGTGGACGGGGACACAGTGCACCCTTGCAGTCGGGGGGCACATCAGCCAGACAGATGTTATTGCATGACAAACTTGGCGGAACATCAAATTGACAGACAGATGGGGATCGAGGGCTTATAATACCAATTAACAAAAGTGAAACTATTCTTGAACACACAGACCTAATAACTAAACACACATCTGTCAATAGCACTCCACAGACTGGATACAGGGGGGAATAGCCGTGGCAATATGCTTAATGGATAAGCCACAATTATCTGTCTTGTAAATAACTGCTCTTTTGTGAAGGCAGGCAGGCAAAAAAGAGTAATTAAGGAAGAATTCATGCATTTATAATGTAAATGTAATGTGCGGGTGTTTGAAAGGGGGGGGTCCCATTTAAACTGAGGGGTGTAAGGAGAAGTTGATGAGGTCAAAGGAAAGAATCAGATGATGTAATGCTCGCTGCCTGGCCTTTGCCTTGATCCCTCTTTTCCCTGATCCCTCCAACATCCAGCATCAACCTTTATTGCATTAATCCACAATAATCTCTCTCTGTCGCTCTCGGACACAGTTCCCAGGTACAGCCACTCTGTCCAGCAGCTTGTTGTCGTGCACGAACTGTTTGCAATCATCTCACCCGAGATGGATAATTACCGCTCTGTCTTTGTTTTTGTGTGTGGATATGTTTATTCCAAAAGTCCAAGTAATCTTTCTGAGAAGTGGCTGATGCACCTACTGTGGGAAGCAATACAACTTATAAAAGTAATCTTTTCCTTTTTACATTAATTTATGAATTTCTTTTATAACATTACATATGAACAGTATTTTGTCATACCAACAGTGCCTGAAATGGGCCAGTACGCACCAGTACTCAGTGCCGGCACTTCACATTTTCAGACACTGCCACTGTGAGATTGGCATTCGAATCAGTCTCCATAGATCGAATCGTGGAATTGTTGAATATTCGGGGTCACCCCTACAATATATACATATAAATATAAATATATTAAAGACACATGCGATGAACATGTCATTCAACTGCTGAATTAGGGCACTGGTACCTTTTTTGGTCCAATTCAGGAACTGCAAACAAACAGCTTTATAATGTTATGGTTAAACATATTTTTAATTCAGCTGAATCCAAATTGACAAAACATGCGATTTTTAAGTGATTCTGTGGGAAGAGTTTTTTTTTTTTTTAATTACAATACTATTAACAAATCAGTACTAACTTGTTAGAGGTGTCAAAGATAGAACTGACTGAGGGACACACGGGATCAGGACATTTTGTGTGCGTTACTGACCTGATTACAATAAAGAGTTCAGTAAGTTGCTTCATCCACCTTCTTAAGTTCTATTTGCGAAATTGTAATGTTAACTGTGAGTTGTAGTCATACAGACTGCATATTTTCAAATAAAAGTTTTGTTAAAATTATTTTGAATTCATTGCTTTTAAGACATAGATAATTAAACTATATTAACGTGTTCCTGCAAAACATGATAAAAAAATTAAAAAAAAGTGCCACTTTCTGCTTTGGTAGCCTACTGACCAGAATCTGAACTCAGTGTCATTACAAATCACAAATAAGATCCTTTCAGAGTCAGGGTTCCAAGGGTTATAACCTACCTCTATGTTATTTTAATGATACCCTGCTCTCAGCTACACCAAAACCAGTTGGAAGCTGCTTTTTCCCACTTATGTATTTGTGAAATTGTCCAGTAGGCCTAATGGTTTTTCAGATAATGTTAAACAGTAAGGTCCTCTTATCAATCTGTCAGTACTTATTATTCTCTCCAGTGAATACTATTTCAGTTACTGTTTCTTAAATGCAGTTTAATGTAGTTTTCCAAGCTGCAAATGATATAAATCACACTGAATATTTAATAAGTAGTTCTAAATAGAAAACAATTAATAGAAACGATATTTGCAAAATAAACATTGCAACAAAAATGTGGGTATGGTTGATATCGTCCACGCGGCTCTTTAGTATGAAGGTTTCACATTACATTACTGTATTAATCAAATGATTGTCAACGTTATCATAATTGTGTGCAGCCAGATTATGCAAATTAATTGTTATTAAATGTACCAGTTCTACAGTAACTTTTGGTTTAACATCATTTATCTACCATAAAGTGAAAAACTGCTGATATCGGACTAGAACTGAGTAAAGTAGTCTTTCCGCCTGTGGTAATTCAATAAAATCACATTCAAAAAGAGCTCACAACAATGTTCGCTGACATTTCAACTGTCCAATCAAAACTGCGTTGCTTTAAGAAACGGAAGCCGGAAAGGGACATTCTGCATATTCTACAGTAGTGGTGCGCTCTCTCTGTCACTTCGGGAGGAATGTGTGCGTCAATAGTCTTCTAACGTTAAAGTCAAAGGCAAGCGAAAGTATATGTTCACTCGTGCACACACTATGTTGATAGTGAATTTTTTTTTTTTTTTAAAGTAGCGGTGTCGACTTAGTGTGTATATAAGTAGCTAATGTTAGCCGAGTAGCTCTGCTGTTAGCTGCATGCTTCCCAGCAGTCGGTGGCTGTCAACAACTTAAAGCTGTAGGTCATGTTTGATCCATAAATAAGGTTTGAAATAGCCTAACTGCACTTTATAAACACTAAACATTAGGCTTCAGGCCCATATTGTCTTTCTCATTCGATTAGATATTGGGCTAACATTAACAAGTTCAGTTTGTATCTGTTGCTAAGTACTAGCTCTTATTTATTAAGGTAGGACTGTATTAGTGATTTTTTTATATCCACACAGGTCTCCACTGATGTTGACTGGATGTAGAAGCCTTTCTTGGACCTTTTTTTCACTCACCTATAGAAGACTTTGTACCAGGAGGAGCTTGACCTCACAGGCTGCTCTGTCCTTCTCTGCCTCAACAGTTTCATCCATCCCTCCATATACTCACAGTCACTGCTTCTTTACAAGCCAACAGGCCTCAGTCCCCCTATACTCATCTCTTCACTCTCTTTCTGCTCACTGTTCAGGCCTGATGGAGCTAAAAGAAGTTCTGCAGGTGTTGGAGCAACTCGCTCCTCTGTCTCTGGCTGAGTCCTGGGACAATGTCGGCCTGCTGATCGAACCCAGCAAATCTCGGCCTGTTAAAACCATCCTGCTAACCAACGACCTTACAGATCCTGTCATGGAGGAAGCAGAGGCCATGAACTGTGACCTTATTATCTCATATCACCCTCCGTTATTTCGGCCAATCAAGCGTCTGGTTCAGAAAGATTGGAAGCAGCGATTGGCCATCCGGGCTGTGGAGGCTGGGATAGCGATCTTCTCCCCTCACACTTCGTGGGATAGTGTTAAAGGAGGAGTGAACGACTGGCTGGTCGGGGGTCTAGGTAAGAGGTCATTCTGAATGAAAAATGTGTCACACATACCTACAGGACATAATTAATGAAGGTATAGGCTGAAATGCTGTGACACATTACACTGACCTTCTGGTCAACCTTTCTGACCAAGTGTCCTCCACCTTGTCCCCTAAAAGTCTTTTTCCATCTCTGGTGTCTGTCTTTGACTCTCAGGTAGCGGCCAGGTGTCTGTGCTGAGTCAGGCCCTTGGTGGCGCCTCCCACAGTCACAAACTGGAATTCACCGTCAGGAGCACAGAGGAACTAAACACTGTTATGGAGGAACTGAAGGCTTGTGACAGTGAAACAACACTACAACATTCAGTCGGCAGGTCCTGTACATGTTTGCATTGACCAAGGATTGTGTACAAATTAGCACTTCATATTTGGACTTTAATTAAAGGAGCATTTTGCTAGTTTAGCATGGGTTGGCCTTTAACTACAAGTTTTGTATACTTTACAGACAACATACAATAAGTTTTGCATTGATTTCCTTTCATTCAAGCACCCTTTACTG